>NC_063206.1:8520031-8630031 GCF_017589495.1 Alosa alosa | reverse complement strand
GAGTATTATTAAAAATGTTACAAGTATGCAAATGCATATGTTTACGGGCATTTAGGTTTTACTGTGTTGTTTTGTTGTAAAGACATGCAAGGCATTCTGGGCCATGTAATGAACAGTGGTCGGCAGCACTCCATAGGCTACGTATTAATATGAATAATAGAGAAAAAAACGAGCTGGTAATCGCTCATTGAAGAGGGAACTATGATAAAAAGATTGTTTTCCTAAAAGCATGGGGTTGACGAAAGAATAAACAAGCAATGTCACGTTAATGTTAAATAGCCTACCTATCTGAACGCTAGGTAGCAACGTTGTATTACATTTCACTAGTGTAGCCTACTTGAAATACGGTGTGAGATTCACAAGTAAGGAAGGTGCAAATATTATGTAATTTATCATGGGAAATTATTGGAAATGTTATTTCTTGTTTATTCTTGCAAACCACACACATCCATTCGAATCACACGTTACACATTTAATACTGAAAGACTATCATTTCGTTTATTTGATGTCAAGCCTAGCAACACAGCCTTCAGAGCAAAGATTCTAGAACAGGGCTTCAGAGAGACACGCTTTTGAGTTTGTGGCCAAGAACCTAAAATATCGGTTTCCATGTGCTGGATGGTGTCGTCCTTTATGAAAGTAAGTGTTTTATACAGTTAACGTTACAGACATAATGAGTCATGTTGTAGTGGTCAACATAAATGTGCCCCTTCTGTTATTAGAATGCTAAGCGGAGAAGCATGCTAAGCAGAGATTTAGTATCATTCATTTCTTGTGTGGCTAGCTATAGGGAGGAGATGTATGTTGCTAATTGGGATTTATGTTGTTTAGCGTAATGCCATGGTCATTTGATATGAGATGCTTGCACTCGTAACTTCGTCACGTGTAACTTTAGGCTATTTTTTTTACTAACAGTAATTCACGAAGCACTTTAGCCCTAAAAGTACAGTAGCACCTACGTCTGTGACAGCTTAAGGAACTTGCATTGTAGGCATAACTAAGGGATGCAATAACACCACCAACAACCAAAACTAGCCTACTCATTGTCAACATGTACATGAAATGTAACGTTTCATGTGGATCAAATTAAAATGTTTTCTTTGCAAACGTAAGCATAGGCATATGGTGACAGATTAATTTATTAATGCTGCTGTGTGAATCACGGTAAGCGCGAATGAAGTGGCCACTTCTTAATGGGACCCACTGTATGGAAGTGGGATAAGTAAAATAGAGATGTTTTAAATAAGATAAGGTTAATCAGAATTCTACGATATGCCCGCTTGACAACGGCAGAGATAGAACTGGCCTTTGGCCATAGCAACCATCCATTTAGAACGACTGGCCTTCATAGCAACCAAAGATCTGAGCTGTGTTGCAATGTGAGGCAAAGTATAGAAAGGTGATGAAACATACAGAGACAGGTCAAGTAATATAGTGCAATGTAGACAGTAGTATACAGTTGATTTACAGACGGTGGTTTAGAGTAATATGAAGTATTCCTTTATTCTGAGATAGGCTACATCAATAGGCTCTCAAAACAACCCCAGGCTCACAAAACAATCCCAAACAGACATAACGGTCTTTATAGAGCAAATCCATATAGATTATTTGTCAAATAAACCAGTAAAACATAATTTGTGGGATGGAATATATAACATTCACACTCATAGCTCATATTTTTTTAAAATAAATCAGTGAAAAAGTATCCTGACAAACAAGTAGCTTTTTAATGCCTTGGTCATATTTCATAATTTCAATTCCTCTGTAGGTTACCTGATAGCCCAGTTTGAGAGGCGCAAGACACGTGACATTATTTATTTTTGCAGCCAATCACTGCTGTCATTTTATTTTATTGATTTGATCTCAGTCATAGAAGCTAAATTCGAAGGCAGGCCAAAGGTAAAATCCAACAAATCACATTCAACCCAAGAAGCCAATAGTTGAATAGCCCTCTCCTAGAGCTTTTGGGATATTGCCACTGCTCCAACACTGAAAGGCACCGTTACAATGCCTGGATCAAGCCAGGTTCAGCATAGCGTATGCCACTGTCTGCTCACGTTGCTGACCGGACCAGGGCAAGCACACTTTCGCAGTTCCCGCCGGAAATGCAGTCTAGTTATTATTATAACCTCTATTTAACCAGGTTAGTCTTATTAGATAGAGATATAAAATCTCTTTTCAAGAGAGTCCTGGCCAAGATAGCAGAACAAATAGTTACACATCACAATCACAAAACAAACACAAAAGAGGCAAAGACAACTCAAGTGCATTCCAGATTAAATAAAAGTGCCATTAATTAAAACATTTGCACTGGATGGACTCTGGTTCTATGGCTTTAACAACACCTTTAAAATAATTTAAGGAAATTAGACACTGTAGTTTGAGTGTTTTCTGTAGTTCATTCCAAGCAGAAGGTGCAGCAAACATGAAAGCATTCTTGAACAACTCTGGGCTTGAGGTACATTCAATAAAATAGTGTTCTGAGACCTTAAGCCATAAGTACTCTGTGTAAAAGAAAGAAATTCAGATATGTAACATGGAAGCATGCCTATAATGCCCTTATATATGAAGATATAGAGGTGAGTAAGTCGGTGATTTGACAGAGAGGGCAAATTCACTGTGGCGTAAAGTGTACAGTGATGAGTGAGGGGTCTGGAATTTGAAATGAACCTTAAAGCTCCATGATGCACAGCATCCAACATCTGAAGACACTTTGATGGGGCATTCATGTACAACAGATCACCATAATCAATAATAAATTAAACAATAATAAATCCATTAAATTATGGAGCTGTGGCCTAGATAGAAATGCAACCCATTCCAGTTCAACTGGTAATATTCTAGCTAAGGAGGAGCTGGACCCCCTATGCTAAATAATACAGCCCAGTCAGCTGAGACAGGAGGAGCCCAAGGCTCGTATCTATCTGAGATAGAGACTTGTGTGGAGCGAGCAGCACAAATAAAACAGCTCTCTCTAGGTGCTCCTTTTAATGGCACTGAGCACACAGAGGCTCGTCTTGTCCTTGTCACTGATAGGGCAACAGAGACAGGAAATCACTCTTTTAATTTCAGGCCGTCCTTGAGAAACCTGACCTCATTCGCTGCCTGACAGAAGAGCGTCTCTCAAAGAAACATAAATGTGTGTGTGTGTGTGTGTGTGTGTGTGTGTGGATGTGGGGTGTGGGGGTGTGCTACACAGATGGAAAGAGAGAGAGAGAGAGAGAGAGAGAGAGAGAGAGAGAGGAAGAGAAAGGAAGCTGGAGATGAAGAGAGGGTGGGATACTGACGAGAGAAAGAGAAAAAGAAAGAGAGAGAGACAAATAGACAGCCACAAAGAGGTTGTGTGGGAACATGTTGAGTCAGCTCCGTGCAGGAGAAACTTGCCGCCATATCACAAGAGACACACGCAAGCGCAGACACACACACACACACACACACACACACACACACACACACACACACACACACACACACACACACACACACACACACACACACACACACACACACACACACACAATCACACACACGCACTAGCATCTCCACGATCCACCTACACACAGGCAAACAGAAGACACTCAAACAGAAACACTCTCACAGAAATACACAAAAGAGTGGAAGACATACAGTACAGTCATGCTAATATATGCACTCTTCTCCAGAGGTACAGCGCACACTAGAGCACAAAATATTCCAAGTATGTTCGTCTCTGCTGGGTATGGTAGCCTCAAATACTCTCCGTTACGTAACAGAAATCAATGCATCGCTCACCTTACCTGTCGAAAGAACACCTTTCCTGGCCTAAACATCTCAAAAGAGATGGAGACTATAAGTCCACTTAAACTACCATTAACCTCAAAGAGTTGACACTTGTGTGAGGTTCATACACGTACACACTGCTTTGTCTTTCCTTTCATGGATGGTTCTTTCCTGCCAGTAGGATGAGTGGGAGGTGTGGGTGCTTAGTTTGAAACTGAACGTATTCCCCCCTAGGCGCTTGTCAAGTGATTGTGATTGTGAAATCCTGAGGAGATGAGCCCTCATGCAGACATGTAGACATGTCTGTCACCTGCATTAGCCTTTTGGTAGACTGGAGGGCCTGTGGGGGAGTCAGTTAGTTCTGTGTGGAGAAAGACATTTGCATTACCTTGATCTTCGATGCTCAGGTTCTTCAGCATCCACTGGACAATATCAGAACCTGGGGTGGGAAATCACAAAAATCACAGAGAAAGATGGAACTCTTCAGCTGTCTGAGACTGGTATGCTCAAAGGATCATGTGTTTGATAAATAAATGATAATGACAGATGATCGTCTGTCAGAACCCCCCCCCCCCCCTCTCTGACACACAGATGCTTTTCAAGTGGAGGCGTGGGTGTTCAAATGCCAGCCCTGACAAATTATATGGATCACAATCTATTTCAAACCACCTACCTCTCCCCCCATTAGCTCAGATTATATGTTAACAGCCTCTGACTGAAAACGCTCTGCAACAACACAATCTCCTACACACACAGTACACCACATAACTGGGCATACACACAACCACACTCTCTCTATCCCCCCCACACACACACACCCTTGCCCTTTAATACAGTGACCGTACCAGTGCTCACAATATTTTTGTGTAAATGTTGCTGTGGGATGGCTCATGAATATTGAAGCAGAAGAGTAAGAGGATTTGCCCCCTTCACCCACTCTCTCTAGGAGGATGCCCCCTTCACCCACTCTCTCTAGGAGGATGTAAAGGACATTCTTTTTAACTTTGCACACAGCATATTCCAAACCAACTAGCTGCATCCAACACTGTCAGAAAATACTGCTCATATATTTGAAGCAAAATGTTTTTAAACAAATGGTGAGCACAAGTTAAGACAATGTCAAAACACGATTTCGAGAGTTAGCTTTGATTTCGAGAGTTAGCTTTGTTTTTCCAGTAAGCACTGTGACATTTTAACAAAGTTGAAACTAGAAATAAATTAACTAAATACACAAATTGGAATTTGGAGACCTGAACTGACCTTTGTCATCCAAATTAATTAAATCCCAACATTAATTTTATTTCAATCATTAATTAATTCACTTATCATTTTACCTAGATAAATTGCAAGATATTTGATAGAAGTGCTATCAATGTACATTACTATGTGCTAATCCCCCAGCCATTCTCTTTTATGGATTTCCACCTTTAGAAACCCCACTAAGCTCCTCTTGCTACAGAGGGCTTAGCTGGAGCTTTGACGGCTCTCATGGTACAGTAGACTCTCCAGTGCTGGTGCCGACCAAGAGGAGAATGGCTGCCGGTGTTTTATGAGGGATTGTTATTGCGGCACATGCTAATCTTCCCATGTCTGCGAGAGTGCTGGAAACCATTAGCAAAGTCTTTCTCATCCCAATCTCCCATTCCTCTCTTAGTGTCCCTGTCAGCACACACCGCCATTAAAACTTCGCCACTCTACACCCCTCTTTACTTACAAGTGGCCAGTTTGGACTCTGCATAAGGAATTGATTTAAACAAGAGTCGCAAATTCGCAATCCACACCAGGATTTAGAACATCTAAACACTGGCACTGCTTTGACAAAGAGTAATTGGGAGATGTCTAACATTCATGAATCTACGACGTTGTGGGGATGCAACTCAGGCACTGTTTGAGGAGACAGCTGTTTTGAGGACACTGTTTGAGGAGACAGCTTTGTTTTCACCTGTAACCGGCTGCTCCAGACAGATGGCCCCCAGAGGGAGGACAATACAAAGAACACCACTAAAGTCTCACTGCCTGGGAATATTTCTCCCTGTCTGGAGCAGAGAGACCTAGTTACGTGAATCCCCAAAGCCGAGCCAAAGATGGCGGTAGTCTCTTACTGGAGTAAGCAGGCCAGCTTTCAGCGCACATTTGGCCTCTCTCTGAACCGCCAAAAGACCTGGGGAGAAGAAGACCCTGCTCTCTTTCAAAGAGCTCCCCTCCTATCTCCCAAGATGCACTTTTACCCCGACAGGAAGCTTGCTTAGAACTCTCTTCAGTTGCAGTGTCCCAGAGGGGAACTCATTTCCAGAGCATAACTCAATCACAGACAGGGCTGGGAAGACATCTACAGTAGAATATGTATCTGTTTCTTTGCTGCTCTGGGTGGGTACTTTACATCTGCTCTAACACATGAAACATCGGCGATGGTACACACTTAGGAATATTGATCCAACTCAGATCAGCTTAGAAGAACTTCTTCCTTTACAAAAAAGGGAGATGTGAAAAGAGAGAAAAGAAAATGTGAAATAAAACACCACAAATTTGCTTTTGTACTCTTTGGCAAAAAGGTTCTTGTGTATAGTAATGGGGATGTCAAGATAAAAAGGAGAGTCTGCAAAATAACATAATTTGTTGTTTGTTCAGAAATAAGTAAATCCACTGAGAGAGTTTCAAACTAAATGTAAACATTTGAGAATATGTGTGCAAATCCTGGAAGCAAGTGTTAACAAATGGCAGTATGTTTAAGCCTCCTTGCTGCGTATGTGAAATGAAGACTAGATGACTAGCACACTTTGAGTACATGGTGAGTCTATGAGCTTGAATGGCTAGCTAGGAAGTGACTCATTGAGTCATTCTTTCTGCAGCCATTTTATTTCTCTAGAGGAAGTGGTGTCATACCTGAAAAGACACTGGGAATCTTGGTTAGAAAGCTCTTCACTGTGCGTATCGGTATTCCATTCTTCTCCTCCTGCATGCGGGCTATCACATCCTCCATCTGTGAAGGATGCAAAGGGGGGGATAATGGACATTAGAATTAAAAATGAAAGAAATCAATGAAATATTCAATGTGACAGAGATGTGACACAATCAAATATTTAATATAAAGGAGAAAAACATGACTTGGCACTTTAAATTACATACTACTTCTAAGAGTGAAGGATTGTATAGTGCAGTCAGGTGTATCACAATAAAGTTTTTTTATAGTTTTCTGTATGCACACATACTTACTCTATTGATTCATAAATGTGGTTCCTTGCGCTGTAAGTCTTAAATGAAATGATAATTCTTTGCAGTTGCCATCCTATGGCACATCCTGCATTGGACCCAACTTACACTTTACATGTGACAACTCTCACAATGTGCTACACATTGCCTCTTACACAATACAAAATGTCAACTAAATCTGTTGGTTGACATTAGCTGTCCGGACAGGTGTGTGAACACAGAAACTATGCAAGCACAGGTTGAATTAGTGTGCTGGGAAACAAACTACATTTTACCAAACCAATTACACTTTACCAGTTACATCACAAGTGCAACCTGCATATTAGACCAAGGCATCATCACTGGCATTTCATTTTGAATCTGACTGCCCATAAACAGCACACAAAAATCAACGAGCTGTGGCTGTTGTATATGCAAGTCAATCAGGTTATCTTGCCTATGCAATTACACTGTGGCATCATTATACACAGTCATTAGTTTTACTTGTCACTGTGATCAGATTTCTTGTCCCAGATAACATGCTGTACATGCACAATAAAGAAATAAAAAACATCACAGTCCTGCAAACACACGGTACAGACTGCACTAACACCTACAGTCTGTAGGATCCAGTCACGATGTGAGCCAGACAACCTCTAGCTCCAGACATTTCCTAGAGTTTTCTGTCATCCCTCACATCTCCCCCTGTTCATCCCATCCAGGGCCATGTTTATAATCCTGTCCACTACATGAGGCAGGCTGCAGCATGCTCCCTAGCCAGACAGTAATTATAGCATCAGCCTTTTAAGGCAGAATTAGCCTGACACTCCCATGTCAACCCCCAAATTAATCTCTTAAAAACTTTCTGGGAACTGACCTGACTGAGACGATGAGCTATTGTAGTAGGGACTGACATGGATACTATACTGACCTCATTAAAAATAACCCTCGGTGAAAAGAACATAATCTCTGCAGGAATGGATCTGTGAATCATCTGTCTGGTCCCAGGAGGCAAGCCAGAGTTTCCAGGAACACACCATACTTCACGGATGAGCGCCAAGTGTGATATTAAATAATTTCCTCAACCATGAACACACACAGAGAAAAAAAAAAGAAAAGAAATGACTCTACTGCCTGTCCCAGCTGTTGTCTAAATATGAATGCATTTTCTATCAACTCACAACACTGTGTTAGACAGAGAAAATAACCATGTGACAGTTGATGTGCCCTGGTACATCTGGGAAGAGATGGATAAAGCTATTCTGACACGCAAGACTTTACAGCCTTTGCTTGAAGGGATTCTTGAGCGATATCAGCGGTAGGTAGGACTAAAAAAATGCATAGAGGATGAGGTAGAACGAGGAAGCAGAATGGAAGAGAGGAGAAAAAAAGAAAAGAAAAGAGGAGGCTGAGCTTTGAGGCTTTCATTGGCATCTGACTAGAATAGAAGAGTGAGTCAGAAGACAACCAAGCCCAGATATGTCATCTTCACTGATCCTCACTGTACTGCTTACACCACACATCTCACTCCTCGCACTCTCCTCCACTATGCAACATTATATCTAATAAATGGACAACATGATCTCAACACCTCTATACACACTCAACATTTGACTAAGTCATCACAATGCTGAGGATTTGTATATGGCTAAAGTAATGTAGGGTAGAGATCTCAGATCAGCAGTACTGTTATAATGTAGTGGGAGTTCAATTGAATCCAAAATGTTTTGCTGCTACCTTGGCAGTGTTCTAGAGCTTGTGCAGAAAAGGACAGAGAAATAATGATGCAAAGCCAGCGACAAAAATGCTCACAGTGGTGGAAAAGTAGGGGTGACATCACAGGGCTCTGGAGGACAAAAAGGTGAAGAAACAGAGGGCAGAATGAACTCTGACGTGAGTGCCTTCCATAATCTCAAACCACATATCACAGCATCGGAAAAAAAGAAAGAAACATATACTTTTTGAGATGAGATTACATTTAAAAAAGCATAGCCTCAGTCAGCAACCATTACTTAATACATTTCCAAAGAAGGAACTGAAATATTGTGCTCCTCAAACCACACACTGTACCAGTTCTGACTCGCGAGAATAGTTCTTGCATTTGTTATTTTCTTATCAAGTCTACAAAGAGTCATGCAGGTGCCTCGGGGCCAAACAAAACGCAGAGTCTGGGGAAGTGAGCGAAGCAACCTTTTCATTTTTCATCTCAAGACGGAGCACGATCCACACTCAGCTGCTAGGGGATTACTGAGGAGACAGACACTTCCACAGCTCACTTCTTCACTTCAAAACTTTGCTGATTAGTCCATGGGCCAGACCAGATACCGGTACCATCTGGGTGGGCAAATTCTAGTTGTGATTTTTTTATACCTACACATCCCTAGTTTATGTTTTGATATGATAGACCTCTGAGATTGGTAGCTTTTTAGTGGTTATCTAATCACCTAATGAAGTAAACCACCCTCTAATATAAATCGCATTTTAGATGCCGGGTGCATATCCTGGTTGAAGCCATGGTTAAGACACTTGTCAGTGTTGTATAATATTGGTATAAGTTTGGTATCATCTTAAAGAGTACATCCTAAGCTTTTATTTAAGCACATTGGTGAAGCCCTCCACAATTTCCGCTTACTATAGACTTTCTTTATGCCCTGTGGCATCAAAGAATATTACAGATACAAAAGACAGAAACTGAAATACTCTCTGGACTCCAAGGATTCTGGAAATGTATGCTTTACCCATACTACCTCATTGTTGGATGTGATTTCAGGGCAAAACTAAGAAGGATGACTTAGCACATGGAACTTCTTTGGTTTGTTAGGTAGATGTGTAATTGTGTTATATTGTCATGCCAAGTGTACATGAGTGTAAATGTAACATTTTGGCTACAGCTACATCAGGTAGCCTATGTAATCTAGCTAAGTGTATAAGTTTAAATGGTAAGTAAGGTCATACGTTTATAACCATGTTAGGGAGTACACTCCAGCAGCATCTTGCACAAAATAAAGTTCTGTGAGAATTTTGGTATGAAAGCAAGCCACTATGCTAGATGCCTCAAGGGGACCCTGATGGTTCATAAAAAGCATGGTGGCACTCTGGGAAATGGTGCGGTCAAATAGTTTTGACATATTTAGTGCTTTCGTTCGAACTGCCATTTTCGCGACACTTTAAAATCGATGTTGTCATTCTGTAGGCATTATGCTCCAACAGGGTTTTATTTGGATCACACTGACTGGTATAAGACCTCCTGCATCACTAGCATGTTTATTTGGCAATATATCAACTACTTCTTGAGCGAATAGCCAACAAGTGATTTTTTTAACCAGCGTTTTCGCTGTCCGCAGTTCACTAAAGTTTTTTCACAAAAAATTCTGACAACATAGTGATAATATCACAACTTTTTTTGTGCTATTGCTGGTTAATTTGATATCAAAAGCTTATGATTTGTTTGATAAACACTCTAGATATTCTACAAAATGTAACCCTACCCCCTAATTTCTAAAATATGTCAACATTTTTATTTATCCTTTGTCAATGTTCATGTATAATTTAACTAAACGTTTCAATGGATACTTGAAGCATGGACATGCGATGATCAAGTGAGGTGTTCCATGTACTTTAATGATTACATGATATGTGATTTGGATCTTGGACCTTTGGATCAATGACAACCACAGAAAGTTCCTCAGGTTTGCCTTTCGAGGTGTGGGCTACGAGCCCTCCCATTTGGCATTGCGCTCAGCCCTCACGTCTTTGTGAAGGTCACCGAAGAGGCTATAGCTTCCACTAAATGTCTGTGTTTGGCTGCCACAGATATATCCCTAAAGCACCCCTACAACCAGGCGCTAATGAGCAATACGCAAGAAATATGGAAAGTATAACTACTCCTCTTTACTGTCCAAGAGGATATGATACACTAAACGTTGTCCCAAGTCTTCTTTTTTACACTCATTTATCATAAGGGTCCATAGTTATACACACAGTACCAACGTCAGTAGTGTTTGGAAAGAATATCAACAACACTGTTTAAGGAGACTTGTTGTCCATCTCTCTCAATGTACCTATTAAATCCTCCTCTCTTGTCTGCAATTCCCACAGAACTAGACTGAGCCATAGTTTAGAGACCGACATACTGGCCAGTGCTGTTTTGTGTTGCACAACCTTGCAGTGCATAAACAGAAAACCCCCTGCAAGCCAATACAAGCAACAGAAAGTCGAGTTAATGGTGGTGCATGGGGCCATTAACATCAAACAAGCAACACCAAAAAGCAGTGTTTAAACAGCCAACCTGCGGGGAGTGAGCGTAATTGCCGGACACATAACACAGCCAACCAATGAAATGCTGGGAAAGAGATCTGTCTGAAGACTGAAAAACAAATTACTTGTAGAGTGAACATAACACCTCTAATCTCATATATGGTATAGATTATTAAATACCATATGTTGTGCTGCAAGTGAGCTATAACCACCAAAATGCGCCAGCCAAGAAAATGCTTTTATCTTCACAGCAATACAGCAAACCACAAATTGTATCACTTTAAAAGGGGATTGCAGATCAAATAACTATGAGCAGAGCAGAAAGCCATGGCCTAAATCATATATGTTGACTGTGTTTTCCAAATTACAAGAGGGATCATGCAACCATATAACTACATCTCTTTATCATACATTCCAGTTTCTGGACAAATGACAATGTGAGAAGAATGTACTTCTTTCTTTGCATAGAAACCCTCTCTTAGACCAAAACAATCTGTCCTCTCATCACAGTAACAGCGAGACAGTGACAGAAAACAGTAAACCTCAAAAAAAAAACTCTAAACCTCAATGTCCTGGGTGATTGTACAACTGATATTTGATTTGTCAGACAGGGCTATGGGAAAATAGCCATATTTCTGTAATGGTCCTCAGTTTAGTTTTGGTTGGCTTAGCTTTTCTTGCTTATATTAAATGTGTAGTGTCTTTCTATGTCACATAAGCTATTTTATTTCAGATTTCCTTTACATTTACATTCTGCTTTGCTGTTTTGTTTCTCGTTTCTCTGAAGAACAGAACTGGGATATGTTTACCTGTTTAGTGTCTATAAAGGATGGGCCATTGTGGGGCTTTTGCATGTTAGCTATCATAAAAGGAAATGATGGCCCAAAACAATTTTACACACAGCTCCTGTTCCTGTTCCCTCGCCCCTCTGTTACTATGGCAACCAGTGGAGATAGTGATGACGCCATTGCTCACATCTCTATGTCACCCTTAAGGACACAGAAACAAGGAGAGACGGCCACCGTGAGGGGGGGGCTGCTGGAGAAAGTTATTGTATTATGAAGGACAAATGTCGTGGCAGGGGAAAAAAAGACAACTGAATCATTTTGATTCATGCAGCCCTCTTCTGCTCTACACAGTGCGCTCCGTGCACACACTCTGAATCTCCGGAACTCCTCAAAACTTCCCCCTCATCCTCTTCAAACCTTTGTGATGCAGACAAACACCCTGCCCTTCAACCAGAGGCTGCGGATCATACCAGATGCTTTAGGCCTCTCTCTGAGGCTCATTTCCAGCTAGGCTGCCACAATACACACTCCCACAAAGACAGACATCATGAACAGCCACGTTTACAGCCCCCACCAATGAGAAGCAGAATTTACAGTCCCTCGGCTCCTCCGTCAGTGACTGTTTAAACTCCAGTGGGAGTCTGACGACAATTCCTCTTTCACACAGTGAAACTCTGAGATTAGATAAGTGCAGTGGGTTGGGTGAATACAGAGCTGCTGTCAGACTTAATCAGATTGGTTAACTGACGCATGGTGTCAAACAGTGGCAGACTGTTAAGCCTTACACTTACACCTGCAAATGACCTCAAGGCAACCGCGCATTGTTCCCAGAGAGGAATTAGAAAGAAGAGAACAGGAGGCACAAAAACAGACTTCACAGAGTCAAAGGGAGCTGTTTGCCATTTTGAATATGTGAGCTTTTTTTTATCTTAATGTATCTGTTTAAATAATGCAAAATCAGTGTATGCCAAAGACCACCCAAACATGGTTCTTTGAAAAAATCCCAAGCTCAGTTCATGTGTCTGTGATGATTTTATATACATATGGCGAAATAGGACAGATTTCGAAGCTGAGGTTATTATATCGGCATATGTCACACAACGTGAAATAATTAAGAAAGAATATTTGTTTGGCAGTTAAAAAGTGTTGTTTGTCTTTAAAAGTATTTGCATCCAGTCCTCTTGTTTACACATTAGCTGCCTGCACAAACGCGCGCAAGCACACACATACGCACACATATATACGCGCACACACACACACACACACACACACATTCACATACACAGCGGTAGCTCCTCTTAGGTGGGGTTAGCAGATGGCTCCTGCCATTCTGTGTGTTGGATGGAAGAGGTGTTTTTTCCACATGATCGGCGGCGATGACAAAAACCACACACACATGATCGGAGGCGATGACAAAAAACACACACACATCACTCTTTTGTGCTTTGAAGTCTCCCTTAGCACTTCTGATCTGTCGACAGTTTCTCTGATATCATCTTGCCTGATTGTATTGGCCATGGTCAGGCTCACTACAAAACTGTTGTTGGTATGACACCATTCCAGATCTAATTTTAGCTGGAGGAGCCAGTGAAACTGAACAGCCCGTTTGCCTTTGTTGTCTATTGCTTATTTATTACCTCTGTTGTCAGGACACGTATGCAATTATTCATCGAAGTGTTCAGTAGCAGAGGGCTCCTCAAAAGGTGGTGCTGAGTATTATTAGCAATGTCCAGGGCACCATTCTGTAGAGCTGATTCAAAAACACACAATCATTCCACATCTGCTTCAGTATCTGTGGATCTCCAAATTGGTCAAAAGCGGTCATAGAAAGAATGACCATTACAGGTTTCTGTCAGAACAAACAGCATGGATGTAGCATTGAAAATAGAAGGAAATGCAGCAGAAGGAAAATGAAACCTGTCTTTCTCTCCTCATCTCTCTGTCCAGCCCTCCACTTGCCTATTTGCAGGATATTGGCAGCATCTCTGCATTCGGGCATATGGACGTGGGCACTTCCTGAGATCCACAGCAGCACAGTTCTGAGCAACTCAGATCATTTCATGATATATCCTTAGCCTGCATCTCTTGTCAAACAACTTTGTAAAGGGCTTAGGCAAGAAATTCAATCAACTTGATATCATTTTTTTTGTAAGTCTCTTCAGATAACTGCAGTTCAGCCTAAAGACTTAAAATATATTTGTTATTATTCATCGTTTGTGTAACCAGGGTAGTCACATTGAGACAGACACCTATTACCGCCCTCTTTACACCCTATTTCCAGCCTCTTACGTGCATGTGTCACATAATATTCATTTCTATACAAACCAAGACGGCGGATTTGTAAAGAAACGCAAGCACCCACACCATAAGTATATCCAGGGTGCGATTTGTAGGGGGGGATGGGTAAGAAAGATGACATCAGAAACGCACCGTCACCGTCAGCACTCACGCAGCTGACTCAGTGGCTGCGTGATAACTTAATTTGGCCTTGATCGTGCAGGACATTTCAGAATGTCGACTGTAATCCATCATAAATGGCTAGTTTCAATGGAAAAGTTAGCTGGACAAATGAAAGAAAACGAGAAGGATTCAGTGAAGCACATCGTCATATTTTAGAACCTTCAACATTAGAAAACTGATGCAACTGAGATGGAGGACAACTCCACGTATAGAACGTAGGCCTATTGTCCGAAGCAACTTAAATGAGGAGATATTAGCTGAATGTCACAAAAAGTGTTACAGAAATTGCTTGGCATCGCTTATTCAATGGCTCTCTCTACCGAAACACCTGTAGTTTGCGGAGGACGAACGAGAAAGCACTCGTTTGATAAATCAGCCAGTAGGCTATGCCTAGTAGACAAATAACTTTCAGAAATAATCTGTACTGCAAAAACGAATGTTGATGGGTATTTAAACGTAAAATATTTTCATAAAACTTCAATTTGCCCTATAACTTTACTTTCCAAACTTCACTGCACTGTAGCCAATTAACTGACAGTATAATTGTAGGCTATTTATTTTCTGCAGGCTACAATAAACACTTTTGCAATATTACGCACTTGGCTACCTGAACGCAAATCAGCAGGAGAGAGAATGCACGTAGCCTACAGTACGCAGCGTGTAGTGCAATGTGTGCTATTTGGTTACCAACTAACACTGTTGGCCAATTCACTAACTCAAGACTTCAGTGCCATCATATACAACATTTTTTTACACAACAAATACAGAAAGGATGGAGGCAGCAAAAGTAGAGGAGTCATTTCAGATGGGGCAAGAACAAGGTGAATTTGTATGCTTGTCAAAACGTAGTCCTACCCTGCATTAGAGGAGCTGATCATACCAAGCACACTCGCTGTTTAAAGTCATACATCACGGTAAACTAAAACTAAGATAAAGGTAAATGTTACAAAGGTGGCAAAATGAATACAGGCTATTATTAGCCATAGGCTATGAATCGTTCGTTCATTTCTTTTTAAAAATCATCCCCCCCACTGGTTTTTACACAAATCGCACCCTGAGTATATCTAAATTAGCTATGTACCAAAAATGTCATTTTACTGTGACTCGAAGAGCTGTAAACAGTGTTGTAAGGTTGCGTGTACAAATCCGCTTGAAGCTCCAGTGGAATTTTAATTTTTGACGAGAATTCTCGGTTTAACCGTTGATGCCATGTGAATGAGCGGAAATAGGGCACCCACCAGCCCAGCACTAGACTCCAAGCGTGGTAAACAAAACCGGATATTTCAGGCAGTAAAAGCCCCGGTAAGAACCAAACCAGATTTTGTTCAAATCTACACACCATGGCTACTGAAAATTGTAAGGTTAATTTATTTATTTTAAAGTATTAAAAACCATTGTTGTTTTAGAATTTTCGAACGAAAGGGGCGGTAATCTTTTACGTACGGGGCAGGTGCTTTTACAATAACTGATTTCTAAATTAAAATGTACCAATGAAGTTGTCTACGTATTGACAATGGAAGCCAACCAGATAGACTGCATAGATTACAGTGGTGAGTAGAGTACCCAATACTTATAGAGTTATAAAACCTAGTGCAGAATGATAAACAGAATTCAATGAGTGCAACACGGTCTTTGAGCATGCAATTACAAAATGTCCCCTTAATCTAAAGCAGATAAAAAGGTGGCTGTAACAAGTGTTTTTCTCGCATTTAAATGAAAACAGGCTTTGTTTCTATAAAAGAAGCCTTGCTTTACCTTAAGATACTTTACTAAGTTTATCACATGGAGATTAAAAGACAGATTTTCATCCAGTAAAAAAAATCAATGACACCCTTTGTATTTGTATTTGTTGGCCCTAAAGTGGAAATGAGGCTATGATCTTACATGAAACTTTGTGAATAATATATATATATATATACCAATTTCAATTTAAGTAGATTTTCTTGCAGTGTAGCAAATGCCTCTTGAAGTTTTTTCAGTGCCTCTAGTGGTGAAGGGGCAGAACAATAGACAATGGTGTCATACAGGTGCATACTGGCATTAGTCATATGTTCACAAATATCATATATATATAAATATATAGTGAACAGTAATGGCCCTAGTATGGAGCCTTGTGGAACTCCAACCTTAATAGCAGCTTCTTCTGGTATTATACCATCACATATTACACATTGAAATCTGTTTAAACCAACCCATCCCTTTTGCAGACATACCCATTTTTGCCAGACAACTTAATAAAATATCATGATGTACAGTATCAAATGCCTTAGAAAGATCAACAAATAGTGCTGCACATGAGCTTTTACTATCAATCGCGCTAATAATATCATCAACCACTTTAATAGCTGCTGTGATAGTTCTATATAATATATATATATATATATTATGCTTTTCCCTGAAACCTGACTGGAAAGAGCTGAGGACTCTTTTCACTGATCACTGACAAGAGACACTGACAATTATGATAAATCTGCTTTCCTTATGTCAGATAACTGGATCAAGCAAAGCAAAGGAGAGGGTATATTTTAGAAACCTCTAATAAGATGTAAACATTATGAACATTAAAAACACAAGGACAGAGAATCGGGAGGACTTTAAATGTTTGTAGATTCATCATCCCAAGAGGCTTCTATCAATAAGGAACCAGCAGCTCGCAACTATTTCTTTCACTCCATTTCCACTTCAGTAGAAGTGTTCTTCATTCCAACAATGTACTAATGTATAAACAATGCACAGTCTCTGGACAATCTCTGATTTTAGAACCACAGCTAAAGTTATCTAGAAATAGAACTACTTTCACATTCCTCTTTAGTACAAAGGTTTGGTCAGCATTTAGGTTCAAATGGATAGGTCCGTGCATCAAACTTAAGATGAAAGATTCTTAACGATCAATAGCGCCCATTACCACAGGCCCAGGTGGCCATTAACCAACATCTCAAATCGAAAATTTTTTCACTTAGAATATCCACTGTCTGACCGTAAGTAAGACTGTACACACCAGACATCACAGGGAGAGGACATGAAACTGTAGAGATAACTAGTATGACAAAGAGACTAAATGATCTTTCCACTTAGGGGGCTTTCGGGTAAACAATCCGATTTTTCCTGGAGACAAGGCCTCTCTTTCCTGTCATCACTTTATCCATCTTTCAAGAAAGAGAAAGGAAGATCCTTTTCATTCTGTCTCTGAAGAAAATATTGGATTAACTTGTAATGTGGACTCTGGTTTTACAGTGATTTATCGGTCAGCTTACAAAATGTATTTAATTCCTTATAAAAACAGACATAACTTTATCAACTAATTCCAAAGGTTACATAACATGGGTGCAATAAACTTATCAATTTAATCCTGTAACTTGTGTTGTGTTGTGTTATGCAGATTTGATCAGTAGTTGAAAATATTGCAATGTCATTGCAACTACTGCAATAGACTGCAGTGTCATGGTTTGTAGGTATATTGCATCAACTCTAGCAGCAACATCAACAAACATCCTTTATTTTAAAGGAACAAAACAATGGCACCATTGAGATCTTGAGTGTTCATGCTCATGGTGGGAATAAAGTATGGCCTTTAACATGGTATCAGAGAACATAATGAACATCATTAAAATATAAAAACTTTTAAGGCTAATGGGAATCCATTAAACAAAGACACGGTGGCAGCAGATTCTCTGGAGACCCCACATGATCATTTGTGTTCCCTTACTTCATTAATTTACATACAATGTAATACACGATTAAATTGGAGGTGAATGCCATCTCCTATTTAGTTGGTTCAGCATACCATAATAATCTTGTGTTTTCAAGACAAACATGTGTAATTCATATATAATGTTCTTTAGTCAATTTGACAACCCATCTCTTTCTTTTTTCCAGTGTAGCTGACCATGGCCCATGGGGCTGAAACTGTTCTGGATGTTCACCTCACTTGCTCCATGTCCTTGCCTATTTTTGTCTGTTTTGCCCATAAAGTCGACTGGCTTTCAGGCTTAACATGCCTCAGTAGGCTCAGAGAGAGGGATATAATGTGATCACATATTATGACCATCAATGCGGTAAGAAGTTAAGAAGTCAATTTAATAGCCCAAATATTTGTTTAAGTGCATCTATAATATCAAGACACATGTGGCACAACCAGCTCAATTACAGGAAAACCCATTTCTGCACAGACACTATGCACCATGTGCATTCCCGTTTGCACCACTAGGCAAGTATCTGGCCCAATGTTGCCAAAAATGACTACATGAAATTGCTGCTGTGCCCTTGACTGTTTAGCACCTTGAAAACACAGCAGGCTCCAAAAAGATGTACACACACATCTTATGTGTCCACAGCATGCAGTCTTGCCAGAAAGGGTACTGCTGTATAATTCTGCATCCCAGCTCTCCCACTCCTGATGCATGCTTGTACCTCAGGGCGACTCCTGTCCCTCATTTTTCTCACTTTCTCTCTCTCTCTCTCTCTCTCCCTAACTCTCTCTTTTTCTGTCCCCGGACTACACCATTTCACACCCTAAGGGAAATACCTTCAATCATCCTCATCTGACCCATCATACCTAAGTTCACAATGCCAAAAATAAAGCAAATCATTTTACTGCTTTTAGCTTCTCTTTACTGCTCTCTTGTATTACACCTCTCTCCTTTTCTGTGATTATATGATTTTAGAGCAACTTTCACAACTTTAAAACTCAACATCCCACTGCTTTTTTCAGGTCAAATAAAGAGAGAAAGCCCATAGCCCCAACAAGGTAATACAGAGAGCCCAACACCCACACAATGACTCATATACTTGTGCATTCAATACAGAAGGCAGAACATGAGCCTAAGCTGTCCATTTTCATGCAGAGGTCCAAAATGAACTGGCCCAAGCAGTGGGACGTACCCCGAGCAGCTCTCCTTTCACTTTCTCTTGTGTTTTGAAGTCTCTCTTATATTAGCACTTCTGATCTGTCGACAGTTTCTCTGATATCATCTGCCTGATTGTATTGGCCAAGGTCAGGCTCACTACAAAACTGTTGTTGGTATGACACCATTCCAGATCTAATTTTAGCTGGAGGAGCCAGTGAAACTGAACAGCCCGTTTGCCTTTGTTGTCTATTGCTTATTTATTACCTCTGTTGTCAGGACACGTATGCAATTATTCATCGAAGTGTTCAATAGCAGAGGGCTCCTCAAAAGGTGGTGCTGAGTATTATTAGCAATGTCCAGGGCACCATTCTGTAGAGCTGATTCAAAAACACACAATCATTCCGCATCTGCTTCAGTATCTGTGGATCTCCAAATTGGTCAAAAGCTGTCATAGAAAGAATGACCATTACAGGTTTCTGTCAGAACAAACAGCATGGATGTGAAATAGCTTTGAAAATTGAAGGAAATGCAGCAGAAGGAAAGATGTACACACACATCTTATGTGTCCACAGCATGCAGTCTTGCCAGAAAGGGTACTGCTGTATAATTCTGCATCCCAGCTCTCCCACTCCTGATGCATGCTTGTACCTCAGGGCGACTCCTGTCTTTCTCTCTCTCTCTCTCTCTCTCTCTCTCTCTTTCTCCCTAACTCTCTCTTTTTCTGTCCCCAGACTACACCATCTCGGGGGGAAAGGCTTGTTGAAATACCATCAATTATTCTCATTTGACCCATCATAGGTTAACTAAGTTCGCAATGCCAAACATAAAGCAGGAATGCAGTAAAACTTTACTGCTTTCAGCTTCTCTTTACTGCTATCTTGTATTCCACCTCTCTCCTTTTCTTTGATTATATGATTTTAGAGCAACTTTCGCAAGTTAACTTTAAAACTCAACATCCCACTGCTTTTTTCAGGTCAAATAAAGAGAGACAGCCCATAGCCCGCAACAAGGTGATACAGAGAGCCCAACACCCACACAATGACTCATATACTGTACTTTCAATACAGAAGGCAGAACATGAGCCTAAGCTGTCCATTTTCATGCAGATGTCTAAAATGAATCGGCCCAAGGAGAGGGAGGTACCCTGAGCAGCTCTCCTTTCACTTTAAAAGCTGGAGCCTGCTTGTTACCTGCCAGAGCTTTTGGCCAGAAGCCCTAAACTAGCTTTAGACATTTAGAAGAGTAAAATATTTGAATATATAAGTTGACACTTTCTCTCTCTCAGTATTTTCACTTTGCTCTCTCTCTCTCTCTGTGTCTCTGTGTCTCTTTGTGTGTGGGCGGTATGTGAGAACTCTACAGTGAGGGAGAATCGCTGCCCACCTGCTATGCCAAGGCCCCATTTCTAAATAAATAAATTACATAAAACAGAAAAAATGCAGCATAATAACACAAGCAAAAGGACATTTGGTGGAGTGATGGATTAAATATGAACATCACACCCACAACATGAACATGAAGTTCAGCGCTCACTGTTACGTAAGGTTCAAACTAATGCATGATTGCTTTACCGTTGTCAAGGTCATGGTGAGCTAAATGGTAATACCTCAGACATTCCTTTCTACCCCTCTGGAAAAGGCGTTACCTACTACAGGCTGTATGGTCGTCCTTGGAAGACCCTATAAAACACTCCGCCATACATGAACATAGCAACAGTCACCAGCACATCTCTGCTCATCTCTAGAAACATGATCGTCCATCATAATTGTTTTTTGCCACAGTGAAAGTATCCTCTTTTGGCAAGGTCATCTACACAGTTCTGAAAGATTTTTCAAGGTGTTGCTGTTTTTCAATATGTTTAGTTGAGGGCAAATTACCCTGAATATGATTACGGAGAAACCACCTTTCCGAGCGTTATCAGAATCTGAGAGTCATATTTGCCCATGCAGGCAAATAACAAAATGAGAGACAGAGATCGAAAAGGAAGGGGGGAAAACAGACACGTCAAAGAAGAGGAGGGGTGAGGTGTCTATTTTTAGACTCTGATCAGAAAGACAGTGGAGAGATGGAGAGATAGAGAGAGAGAGAGAAGGGAAAGGAAGGTGGGGAAATAGAAGGAGAGAGACAGACAGACAGACAGAGGGAGGGAGGGAGGGAGGGAAGAGATGGCTGGTGAGACAGAGTTTGAGAGAAGAAAGAGGGATAACTCGCCCCTCCAATGTTACACGTGCCTGACAACAGGGGACTCGGTGTGAGCGGAATAGTGATGAAGCCCCACCAGCTGGCGGTGCTCACCGTCACCGGCATCCACAGCATCGTCTGGAGAAAGTGCGTCAGTCAGCCCAGACAGTCGGCCTCTGAGGTCACTCCCCAGACTAACACAAGCGCCGTCGAAATCCCACAGCCGTCACGTTCCGAAACAAAAAACAACACTTTAGCACCCTTAGCAATTACATAACTCAATTCTATCCAAATTAAACAATTCAGTCAGTTTCACCACAGCATGTCTGTGTGGTCTGTAATGATCAGGAGCGACAGACAGAGCAATACAGGGCAGGCTGGTCTCTGTGCAGTTGGGCAGGGCGTTCTAATCAACACCTCCATACCTGTGATTGTTCCCTGCACAGTGCCAGAAGGTCAAAACTAAAATGAACGGCGTGATGTTGACGATAAACATCCTTAACCTTGATCAACTCAAAGACAATTTTACGATCCAACCAAAGACTCATTTTTTCATTAGATAGCCATGAAAACACTTACACTTGCTTGCTTCGGTATTTTTGGCATAAAGCTCAACCAAAAGCATATCTGTCTAATATTTACAGTAATTGCATATTGAAAAATGGTGCACTGTGCTCATGTTTTTGTTCAAGCTAATTTTATTTGAGAAGAGACAATGACCTTCAATAAAAAAAACGAATCCATTATAATATGGATTATGTCTCATTCCATGGAATACAAGGCTCGAGAGGTGGTACTGTGCCCAAAGACTATAGCCGTGCTCTTAGCATTACTCCCTTATGGAAAGGAACTAGGAAGTATAGTTGTGGCATGATCTTCCAAAGCATGTAGGCTGGAAGATGCAGCACCAGTGACTGATGTCTCGAGGCACCATAAAAAAATAATCATCAGTAAGCAGACATAAAACAAGATAATCCACAGGACTCGGATTTCACACCCTGCAGATTTGTCAGAGAACTGTCTTGAACTGGCGGAGAGCAGGTGATCCTCAGGGACAGCAGAGAGGAAGAGGGAGGAGAACACACAGCGGCTGCCTAGAAAACCAGGCATGGAGAAGCCACGCAAAATCCTAACAAATTTAATCACAAACCTTGTTTGGGGAGCAATAAACAGGGTTGTTTAATTATCAATTTGTGGGGGGAACTGTACAGAAAACATCTAGTCAATTTCAATTTCCATTCTTCCAGTCTTACCATTTGTTAAATTATATTCACCAAATGGTTATGGCCTCAGGGGAAACAAGATTGTTGTTTTGAAGAGTACCAGTTTTATGCAGCTTTGCAGCACCAAACAGTAATGCACCAATACAGTACAGGTACAAAGTCAGTGAACAAGGATTACTTTGAAATGCAGTTCTGTAAATGTAAAGAACTATAACAGATTGAATTGGCATCATTCATATTAAGACAAATGTATAGATTATGTAATGCATAGTATGGATTTATATACAGTATCAGACTTGCTTCCTTTTCCAGTAAGATGCCTGTGTAGTGCACTGCATGTGCCATTAAAGAAACTTGGAAGAGCCTTACTTCAATGCAAAGAACCTATTTATATAATTAACTTACAACAATCTCCCGAGTTCATCTCTAGTGAGATGTTCTTTACTAGGGGCCACGGAAACATGGTTTGATATTACAGTCCCATTATTTTATGGGTTTCACCAATCAATTCCATTCACCATATAGGAGGACTGTAGCCCTTACATAAGGAGGAGGAACAGTCACTTGGCAGAACATAAGACACTATAGCGTATGTGTCTGTTCTCTTTTGAATTTGTTCATCTTCACTTTTTTAATTTCACCAAAACGGGACTTGTGAGTCATAGGTACTTTATATAGTCGTATCATTTTTTGTTGTAAATAAAAAATTGTAAATAAAAGTAATACATGTTGAAGATGCACACTGATTGTCCACATTAAATTGAGCTTGTGTAAAGAATGACTCATATGGGAATCCACAATTGACATTAAATTATAAATAAATAAGTACATCCTTGAGATGAACCTCTTAGTTCCAAATCTATTTATTCTCAGAGAAAAAAAACTGGCCTGATTGGAGTGCGTACTGGCAGGATGAGAAGAGAACTTCAAAGAGATGAGAGAGTGAAAGAGATGAGAGAGGGGAGAGAGGGAGAGAGAGAGATAAAAATGTGCATGTATGACAGAGAGAGAGAGAGCAAGAGAAATCGAGACGAAAAAGGAGCAGGAACGAGGGAGGGGTGAGTGAAAGACAGAGAGGGAGAGCGAGAACACAGGAGGAGAGAGTCGTCGCTGGCAGAGTACCAGGGCATCAGGCAGAGACTGAGAGATGAGTATGGAAAGAGAGAAATAACGAGAGAGAGCTAGACCACGGCCTGCTTCTAGGATGGGATGGCCAACAGGCCGTGAACCAGCACAGGCCGATACAGGAGGACAGCGTTGAGAGGGCCGGTCATTGGGCCTGTGTCACCAGTCGAGCTGGCCTATCTCTGACTCATTACTGAGGCTGCAATGCCTTGATATTCTCCTAATTAGTCACCACAAACACGCCTCAGACAGACAAACAGACACACTAATACATGCACCCACAGATACTCATAGGCACACACTGTACTAGCAACTATTGACTGGAAACCATGACAACCTTTCCATCCAGACAGGGTAGTGTTTGATTTGTCTCCTCCTCCTAAAAAGACTCACAAAAGATGGAGGAGTTCAGTCTTTTCAAATACAAATGCTGGTGAATTCTGCTTTACCTCACTGTGCCATTGTTTGACAAAACTGAACATCAGTAACTTTAACTTTCTTACCTAATGCACTGCGTCCCATCTGGGATATCCCCTCCATTCTCAAAAGGCCATGACATTCGAGACGATACAGAGAATACCTATATAGTAATGCATACCACACAATGCATGCTATACAAGGGACAATGTAATACAAGCTACCTTTCAGAGGAGTACATAATCCAACCAGATAATATTACACCAGAAATGTTGAGTTACCGTCATCCTGTCCAAAGGCAGGAACTGTGTGGTATATCGGTACAGAAAATAACACAAAACACCAGAAAGAGTGAAAGACAGTTTTATCCTGAGGTCATTAAATGAGATAAAACATTCCATGTGTCCTCTGGTTGATATTGTGGCAATGATCAGATACACTGGAGAGTTATAGTTGTTTTTCAGTTAGGACTGCAGAACCTTGTCTGAATCAATGAGCACCCATGAACAGAGACAGCATAGTTCAGGCCAGGCATATCACACTCTAGCACCTCTCATTATAGCAGAATCAGAACATCATGGGTAGCTATGGTTGCCATGGACTTCTGCTAGTGTACATTTCTGAATGTTTACAGTGAAAAGCTTAGAGAAAAAAAAAGACAGAGCTTTGGCATAAGGCTGGGTGATAATTTACCCTAATACGCAGCATGCAATCTTTAATTAGCCTCCTATGCCAGTCACCTCATCTCACCATAGAGCCAATGCTTCCTGAGGGACCAATTAACCTAACATATATTGACAACTTTGAAGGGTGTGATCTTTGTGAGTGTGTATTGATGTCTGCCCAAGACCTACCCAAACAAGCAAAATAGTCCTATGAAAATAAGATGTGGTCAAACATCCATTTACATCCAACAAAAACTCAAATAGAAATGATATTGCTGATAGATGGTTAGTGGATGGGCTTAGTTGATGAAGAATAAATGTTGCTTTATTGCTCGTAACACTGCACAGAATTACTATAGACAGCCCCAAGATCCTTTCCCTCCACACAATTAATCTCTTCTTAATTTGCTTAAAATCCAATAATGCATCATAGCTCATGAGTCAGGAAAGCCACTGAGTTTCAGACATGACTTTAGTCTTTTCCTGTCCACTCGTTATGCAGGAGCTTTGAATTTGTAATAGTTTTGAAGAGCAAAGATGATTATAAACATTCCCCAATGTAAAACGGTGCGCTGAGACATCACACCGTTCACACAGAGCCAAGCCATGATTGAAGTCTGAGTACCCCCCTGCCACGGCTACCTCAGGCGTTCTGAAGCATGAGTACGTAAAGTTCACCTGCTAGTCCTCTGCTTGTTTCAGACGTTGTTTACTTGAATAGATGTTTGTTGGTTCAAGGCATCTCAATGGCAACACTGTGTAACAAGTTGCTTGTCAGATTTCAGATGGGCAAAGCTTTGATTTTGGAACTGAGAATGTACCTAATTTATAGCAAAGAATAGACATTTTGACAAATACTCAATATCACTTTTTTATATTTTGAATAAGAAAGACAGTTAGCTATATTGCCAGAAATAGTGTTCTGGGTATAGGTTGTGTGTAACATTACATCAGGTTATCAGGCTACTGAATGGCTTGTACTATTTCTCCTACTGATCATACACTTTAGCGGGTATGGTGTGCTGGCCTTAAGAGGGTATGGTGTGTTAGCCAATGCTGGCAAATCCCTTTTCCCAGTGTATCCTTCACTTAAATGGGGTTGCCATTGCACAGTGGACTATAGTGTATTTCAGTCCTATCACAGGTGTTATTAGGCTACTCCCCATTTATTGCAGACAAGGACTTTTAGCTTCCTTGTTTGTGTGTCCCGCCTCCTCGCCCTT
Organism: Alosa alosa; assembly: GCF_017589495.1. Lineage (NCBI taxonomy): Eukaryota > Metazoa > Chordata > Actinopteri > Clupeiformes > Clupeidae > Alosa > Alosa alosa. The sequence continues at coordinate 8,603,897 of NC_063206.1, read as the reverse complement.
GGTCAAATAATTAGGCCCAGTGAGGGATTGTGTAATGCAGACTGACTACTAAACAGGCCCACAATACTAAACTAAACCAATCCACACTTTTTTAAAATAGAGTACCGTAACACTAGAAACACTAGACTATACTTCTGTTGGAACATGATTTGGATTGTGGACTTCTGTAGGCTCCATTGGTATTTTAGTACCATATTCACTGCACAGGAGGAGGGCGGGAGGGAGTGTGTGGGAGTGGAAATGAACTGGGACTTCCATGTAAATGAGGTTGTGCCAAAGTCAGCTTGATCTTTTTGTGCAAATGAAGTCACTCTGCCTGTGCCATGTCATATCTAAACTCACTGCAAGGCTTGTCCACAATATACAATGCGGCCTCAGATTCAGTTGCTGTAACTAAAGGACAGTGTTCCATTTATGAAATGTGTGCCATAATTGCATTGCTTTGAATATCTGCATTGCCTTGTTTTGTACTCGGCTGTATTAAATGTTATTCAAACTAGATGTACCGCATAGCGGTACAAAATATGACCGCCGCTCAGTCCTGTACATCCGTTCCGCGAAAATAAATCACACTTCAATTTGTCTCCATATTTTACTCCATCCCCCACTCTTGAAACTTTTGTGTATGCTTGTTTGGCATGCCTGAGTGTGTGTGTGCGGCTGCACAGAAAGTACCCTACTGGTGCTGAAAAGGTGAATAGATTGTAGAATAGCCAAAGAAGATGTAGAATTGTTAGAATTTAAAAACCTTTAAAATCTCTAAACAATCACAAGTAGGGCAGTTCATCACAGTTCATCCATTGCAACTGGATTGATGAAAGGTCACTTACACCTGTAGGCTACATTGTATTTGGGAAAAGCAAAAGGTATCAGCATAATGTTATTTATTTATTTATTTTTATGTATTTATAAACAAAAACATCTCTGTCAGTTCCATGCCGTTTTCAACAGCTATCAAAACAAAGGTCATTTTTGGATGGATGGATTTTTGTGAATGTTTCTTCTTCTACATAAGATTTTAGTCATCTTTAGTTCATGTAATACTTTATTGTCAATGCACAAATTAAGTAACAGTAGTCTGAAACGTTATTGTTAATGCACAAATTAAGTAACAGTAGCCTAGTCTGAAACGAAATGCTGTTTTACATCTAACCAGTGGTCCAAATAACTGACATGTCCAAATGGGCCTTGATGAAATGCGCCGCTAGACTGTTCATACACATTTTAACGGGCCAAAGTTGAAGAGCTTTTGTCCGTTATTGTTAGTGCAAATATAGGCTGATTCATGTTCCCTTGCATTGTTTAACTGAGGTCCATGGCTAGTCTGGCTTTCATCAGACCCAGCTCAATCTTTTAAGAAATCAAAAAATAAATAGCGGGAGTAGATCAGGCTGGGTTCACCCAGCCTAGTCCATAGGCACCCGATATTGTTTAATTTTCCAATTGAGATATACACGCTCTGGCTATTCTAAATGCAAAAATGCATCAGGGAGTTATGACAAAACGGTAACTAACAAACTAGATCCTAATAGAAAGTTGTTAGCTTCCCTAAGCTACAGGTAGGATTATAAGGTAGGCCTATTGACAACATAAATTGTCAATAGGCTATGCTAACACAAATAAAATCTCCTTTGGAAACCAATGGCTTCGCCTTACAGTATCAAAAGCGGACTTAAACTGTCATATCGTGGGCGAAAAGTTGTAATAACATTCACGCAGCTCCATGAGTCAAGGAAAGCGCTGAATGAAGTAGCCACTTCTAAATGGGACCCACTACACAGTAGCTTAAGGTGTTTTGCTAAAGCAGCCATAATGAAATGAAGGTGTCATTGTTTGCATACTTCACACACACGTGCTTTTTTAATTTCACAGACTACAACTACCAAGCTGTAATCAAAGCACATCGATTCCCCTCTCACACCCTGCACGCACTTAAAACAAAATAAACAGGCCAGTCAGTCTCACGCATGTATAGGCAAAACTGTATCAGACCGGGTGTAACGTTGGTAAATCTTCCATTGCACAGAATGATTTTGTAGCACGTGCAATAAATGACAGTCGAAAGATACAAACAGTGCTGCTATACATTTGCTTGGTATAACCGCATTTATAGTTTTCTACAAATGCAATAAATCAAATGCCTCCATCACTCAACCAACGCTAACTTGGTAACATTACCTAGGTCCTTATTGATATTACAAGATTAACGTACCTGCAGTAAAACCAAGCATGTCCGATAAACATCCTCAGATTTATTTCGGCTTCAAGAAGAAATGGGAATTACACTTCATGTGAACATCGTCCCTATCCTTATTAGGTGTTCGCTCATGGTAAATTACAGTCCTTGTATGAAGCGTCCATTGTTTTTCCAACCCACTTTTAACTTCCAACAAAATTACGCCTCACTGCAACGATCGCCATCTAGTGGACAAACGACTACTTCGCCAATACTGAAAATGCAGCCATGATGATGATGATGAATATTTATTTTGGCTTTCTTTTAATCCTACTGATTTTCATTTTTTTACCGGGGGCAAATCACAAATTAGTGATTATGAGCCAGGTTGATGTGGGCCCTTGAGACCAACATACCATAAAAGATTCACAGAGAACTGTGTCTGCCCTACCCTCCTTTCGGGGTCCAGTCCAGCGGGGGCTGCAGATGAAAACGAAAAATGACGGTTCCATGCTATCCATGTGGGGGTACATGCTCACCAAGTTTTGTGTACCCGGTCTTTCAGTGTCCCGAATCCTTGTTGGTGTATGCGTCACTACATGTACACATAAATTATTTTATTGTAAGGCCCCCATGAACGAAAGTACACAAAACTTGGCATGCATTCAGAGGGTGTCATAATGATCCTACACTTTTAATTTCGTGCAGTTTTGACCTTGTCAGCCAGAGATATTGAGATGAAAACACCTAATTTTTGCTTTTTAATTTTTAACTAGGTGGCGCTATACATGAAATAAGTGGTAATGGGATGGGTTGACATGCCCCCTTAAGACCAACATACAAAAAAGGTGGACCTCCTAGGCCCTACGGTTCTCGAGATATTCACAGAAAACTGTCTCCGGCCACCTACAGGCCAGTTGGTGTATAGTAACATAAATGAATTTATTGTGTGGCCCCCCATGAACGGAATTCCACAAAACTTGGCGTGCATACAGAGGGTGTCATAATGATCCTACACTTCCAATTTCGTGCAGTTTTGACTATGTTAGGTCACAGATACCTTCAATTACACCACCTCATTTTTACTTTTTTGTGTTTAACTAGGTGGCGCTATACATGAAATGAGTGGTTATGGAATGGGTTGACATGGCCCCTTGAGATCAACATACAAAAAAAAAATGGTCCTCCTAAACCCTACGGTTTTCGAGATATTCACAGAAAACTGTGTCTGCCCTACCCTCCTTTCGGGGGTCCAATTCAGCGGGGGGGCTACAGATCAAAACGAAAAACGATGGTTCCATGCTATCCATGTGGGGTTACATGTCCACCAAGTTTCGTGTACCCTGGTCTTTCAGTGTCCCGGGAATCATTGACGGAAATTTGGGCATGCGGAAAAAAAAAAAGAAAAAAAAAAAAAAAAAATCTGACTAAACCTATATGACCGCCGCTTCGCTGCCCGGCGGTCATAATAACATGATTGACTGACCATTTGAGCCTGATTGTATTGCACTTCAGTTGGCCCATTTATGCCAGATAAACATGATTGCATATTAGAGTGCAAGAATGAAAAATAGCAAATGTCCCTGTCTCCACACTAGATGCTACAATAAGATGTTACAGTCACTTTTATGTGTGTGTGCATTTGAGTAAATGAAATACCCAACAACTGTTCATACAAGCACAATGCTATAATGTCAAAGATGTTCATGGCAGTGACAAATGACATGGAACAAGGGCACCAATCAGAAAATGTGTCAGTGCAAACAGGGTTTAGTGTGTCAGTTGAAATATTTATACTCTCCGAAATATAATTAGCAAAAAACGGTAACACAGTGAACGTCTTACATGAATACATAGATCCAAACACAACTGACCACAAAAAACACCCAAAATACATTGAAGCTACGTGGCTACTTTGACTAACACTCTACAATACAGACAACTCCAATCTGCTTCTGTCTCCAGTCAATGTTCAGCCATTTGAGAATGCAGTACGCCTCACAGATGAAGATTGTTTCCTTTCAGTGAGAGATGAGTCGCAGTTCATGGTCTAGACCAGTGGCCTATCCATGTGAGGAAATAACATTCAAACTGCCAACAGTAGCCTCAGTCAAGTGTGTACAGAGAGGCCAGAGCCAATGAATGATACACAGATGAACAGAAAAAGTAATGAGTCACTTGATCATTTCTTCACACAGATTTCTATCCTTTTTTCTCTTTCTTCATCTCGTCTTCCCGCTCCAATACCATCTGGCCTACATTCACTGCATGCTCTCTAGATATGACACAGGTGGAGAAACATTCCCCATAAAGATGGTATACCAAGAATGTTATATTAAATATGAATTATGCATTGACTTGGACAGACATTGAGTTGAGGCACTGTTGTACTATTTTCAATTCTGCCTGAAGGAAATCCAATCCAACGCAGCGAATTGTGTGATTGAGTGTTCCCAGTACAGAGTAGTCTGACGGTTTGATTGCTTCCAGTGAAATGTTTGGTAAGTGTTTGAATGCAGAGCAAAGGGATCACTGAACTCTGCTGCATAGCTAATAAAATGCACTCTCCTTTGCGATCACACTTCAAAGCCTCTATGAGTATGGAGAAATTATGTGAATCCTTCTGTGTGTGTGTGTGTGTGTGTGTGTGTGTGTGTGTGTGTGTGTGTGATGTAGCTTCTATTTGGATACAGGTATGCAGTTTCACTTCTTCACATTTTAGCTCTACAGATATATTTTATTTTCGGTCCTCATATATCACATTTATAAAAGGTACTAGTGTATCTTATTAATTTAGAGTGATGTCAGAGAGATTATGAGGAGAGAAAAATGGAGGAGATTATTTTACACCCATGTGTTTCAAAATGAAAAAGGAGGCTAGGAATGCAGACAGACAATGAAAGAAAAGGTGTATCAATGTTCAGTAATGATATTATCCAACTGAGGTCAGCCAGACCAAAGTTATTGGTTTCCCTTGTGCTCTGCATGTTTTGGAGTACCAACCTACCAGGCAGGGGTGTAGCACAAGATCCTGGGCCCCTGCATAGGCAGTCCTGATGGGCCCCCATGTTCCTCAACCCAGGTAAAATAAAATATATTCCAGACTTTTCAAGGGCCCTCTCTCCCCTTGGGCCCCTATCAGTAGTGGTTTTACCCCCAGTCCGACGGCCCTGCTACCAGGTCACCAAACAAAACATAACACGTGAGGTGTGGTCATAACCACAATTATCGGGAAAACTTTCTAGATCTTTGGTAACATATTCTTCCTTCAGAATGTTTTTTACAACCAGAAGGCTTTCGTATAGCCAAATGAGCCTTTTCCAGATGGGACCATGTTCTAAAATGAAATGCCCAGGACATTTTGGAAAGGTCATTACAAGAATGAATTAGCCTAGTAGTATAAACTCAATGAACTGCCACTCAGTTCCATTTCTTGACTGTCTGTCAATTGTTCACTAACTCTGAAAGTAATCTAATCTCAACTCTAACTTTGCAGTTTGCAGTTAACCCTGCTAACATCAAAACATAAACACTGAGCCTACCACTCATGTTCTGACAGGACTGAATTGTGCTTGACTGAGCCAAGCCAGGCTGAAACTCCTTTTCCAATCCACCTGACCCATACTGAGCCCTGGGCCAAAACACGACCATCTCACTCAACAGGACTGCCTCAATCCCACACCTCCTGGCAGACTTGAAGAAGACTGAATGGCAAAACCATGAGACAGTGATTCATGATTTGCTTTTGAAAAAGTAACATCAACATCAACAAGGATGGACTCCTCTATAAGGCAAACCAGTAGCATTCAGGCCCTCATAACAGATCAAAAGAGTCACCTTCAATGAAAAACAAGGGAGGAGAGGCAGTGGAACAAAACAACTATTCGATGTTCAAACACTCAACCAAAATTAATATTGCCATTATAATTATCCTTTAAGATTACTGGCAGAGTTCCATGATATCAGTTCAATTGCTCATGCTCACTGCAATTCTTAAAACAGGTCACAATTCTTTGTTAAGCTGGTGGATAACAATGTCTGTCTTTCTGTCTGTCTGTCTCCAGAGTTGCTAGTACAATGCTGACATTTTTATTCACAAATTACATATCCAATTCGAATACAAAGTCTTAGCGCGTAATGTCTCACAACAATGGTCAGACCATCAAGATATTTTAGCCTAAGTGTTCCAAAAATAATCTCCTCCAACAGCTTTAAGTTACTTTATTCATTTACCTGGTATTGACTGGTGCATCTAGCAGCTTATAGATTCCATTTGTAAGAGGGAACAACATTCAGTCTTCTAAAATTAAATTGCAAACTAGCTAGCAAGTTCCTATTCATTTGCTTTCTTGTTTGGCTTCTTTCTCATGAATGCAAGTGAAGAAGTGCTCACTAGCCAGCTAACAGTTCACTATCTCTTGAGGAATATTACTATTCCCCTAGAGTGCACCACCGAATTAATGGCACATTACTGCCTTGAAAATATATAGCCCATTATTCTTACTGAAACTCTCAGTAATCATTGTCAGCTTTCTCCTGGATAATTATTACTCAATTGAAAATAAAACATTAAAGGACATGCAATTCACCAGCAAAGGAACACGACCCCACAATTTTCAACAAAAATTGCTGCTTTGTTGCCACTATTGGGCAAGCATGGAGACTGAAGAGCAGCTTCTCCAGTAATAAACGCTTCCACAATTAGTGTGCCTGCTATTGAATGAATCGGAAACAACATTTATTCCTCTGACTCTGTCATTAAGCAGTTGGCCTTTGCTCTGCAGCAAATTTCTTCAGTATGGTAAGAGCCAGGAAAACGGAAGGTTCAAACAACCCACAGCAGCCCAAGGGCCACTGTACTGAGATGCATTGCATCTAGATCACATCAACTAGACAACCCTTGCACTCCATGTCACTGACCCAGAAAAGGATGGGCCAAAGCACATCAATCACTTCAATGCATTGCATTTGTAACCCAAGACAATAGTCCGCTTTTTTCCCCACAAAGAGGTTCATACTGATTTGTTAGTGAAGACACAGAGAACTTTGTGATCTTCTCAGGAAGAGGTTGGAACACGGCTTTCATTGCTAGATTATATTAACCACTCGGGGTCTTACCTTCCTGTAGACTAGCATGTTGGGTGAGTCATCGGCCTCCCCATTGGTGTTCTGCAGATTGTTGGTCTGTGCCATGGTCCAGTATCACCACCGCACAACAGCAAGTCCAACAAATCACAGAAACTGCAGAAAAAGGTGACAAAGAACTTTTAATAACTAATAATTAGTGCAGACAAATGAGGCTCTGCCACAAAAAACGTCAACATAAAATGTGATCAAAGTGTGATAATGCCTTAAAAGCTACACAGTCATCTTAAACTCATAAAACTGTATTTACTACCCCTGTCTCTGTTATGGTCATAAACAATGACAGTTACCAGTGGTAACTTTCAATAGCATAGTGTAGTTGATAGTTATAGATGATTGGCCTACTATCCCTCCTGTTGTGTTCGTTTACTAGTTTTGTGTTCCCGTCATTTGGATTATAACTTGTTATACATCCATAGTAACACACATCATCTAATGTTGTGATAGACCTTTGTATCAACTTGTGTTCTGTTGAATATAACCAGTTTTATACTTTAATTTGCTATTTAAGGCCTGCAGGCCTCACTGACCTGAGCTCATGCAAGTCAGAAAGGGAAAGATTATATTGGGGAAAGGTTCCAGTGGGGCTGGCATAGAAGCAAAGTGGGGAAGTGAGGGTGTGTTTGTGTGTGTGTTTTAATGTACAGAAGCACATATACAGTCCATCTGATCAATAAGTATGTGCCTGGACTCAATTTTATACACTGACCATTTTCTCACCCCTTCATTTCTAATGGCCGGTCATTTTTGACCGGAAATAGTCATGGGTGTTCGAAAGTTAAACACTCAAATTGTTATAAAAAATATCAACATTTGTTTTGTGTGTTGTTCAGATGTCTTGTGTTAACAAAGTCAAAGAAGCCTCGTGGTAGTCAGAATAAGTTAACAATATTTTGGAGAAAAAAGAATTGTCAATTGGTCACATTTGACCACGAACACAACAGGAGGGCTTTACAAGTGCCTTCAAACTTATTTACCAATGAATGTTTGTGTACTTGACAACATGCTTTTTACAATACCAAGCATATGAAATAATCTATATTTTTCATTTGAAGTAGAAAAGTAGCTGCCGTTTTCAATGTCAGCATGTATTGGTTTCTAAGGTCAGCACCTGTTCAGTCAGAACGCAAAACACATCAGATTGCCAGAATGTAGGCATGAAGGATATGTTAGGCTACACGATGAAAGATTGGTTGTCATGAAAAGGTGAGGGAAATCATGCACCTAAGGTTAACACCTGTTTACGATACCTATGTTAGTCAATGTATCTTAAAGCGGTTGCCAACGCGCTTGCCTGCATAATTACAAATCTGTCTTTCACACGACAATTAACCTTTTGGGGAAAATTTGAGCAAATGGAGACATGACAGAACAATGCTGCTTTGGGCTGAACCCGTTAACGTTAAACCTGTTCAAATAGCTGCTCTACACGTATAATGTGAAACGGGGAAATGTTTGCAATGCTATATTGTCATCGAGAAAAAAAGACTTGTATGAAATTCGCATATTCGATACTTGATACAAGACCAAAGCGAAATGCTCTACCATATTGATAAGCGAGGTGCATTAGACATGAGAAAACTGCACCATACACCCTAGCCAGGCAGATTAACAAACAGGTATCAACAATGACGCCTTATGGACAACACAATTTCAATAATGCTCTCATTCAGATTTCAGGACCACAGACAGCTCCCGCGAAAGCAACCTCTCCATAATCAATCATTTACGTCTTAAGAAGCAACGACAAACGACAGTGAATGTAAATAAACCATCGTTCCTTTTATATTTAGCCTACCTGAAACACACCCAGTTGACAAATCAAGCGAATCCCGTTTCCAAGCGTAGAAGATACTTCACAGATTGTCAGCTGGCAGACATAGGAATGCGATGATAATTCATTGGAAATGTGAAGAATGACACTAGCTGTAGCTCTTCTCGTCGCGAGAATGATGCTGTTCAGAAAGAACGCGCAGCGGCCACTGCTCTGCGGGAGCGCGCATCGACCTATGACCAAATCACGTGCAGAGAATCCAAACAACCATGATCGAATTGGGAGGTTTCTATTTATGAATGAAGACAGAAAACACAAAAAGCATTTTGCATATCCGTGAAAGTGCGGTGATTGGTGTGCCTCATCACTCAACCCCCAGTTCTCGAATTTGGCACAGTTGTTTGACCTCTTCAGTCTGCAAATACGTAACCTGCCGTGTTATTCTAATTGAATAAAGTTTATAGGGAATATCTCGCCCAGACATAATGATACATTGGTTCTTATTCACGAATGATACTGCTCAATTAGCTATGCCAATTGCAAATTTTATAGGGCACTAACTAGGTTGACGCATAGGCTAAAACCAGGCATGTTAGATAAAGTCTAACAATCAACCACGAAAATTCAAATGGCAAAGTCTGAATATTAATATGACATTTTATTCGTCCTAGCTGTAAATTTAGGCCTAAATTTGCTGCCTTTGCTACATGACCAAATTAATTTCTCCCCCGATGAGACATCTCAGGCTGAAAGCACTAGATGACAAAAATAACAGCCTTGATAAAACACTGTCACGAAAGCATGTCTTATTGCTAGATAGTATAAAACTACATTTTAAATCAAATGGTAGTGGATAAATCGTAGGTGTTCTATTTGTAAAAACAGTACCATCGTGTGGCCAATTAAGGTATCCAACATCTCACTTCACCTCAAGGGGCAGGAGAGCCTCTTTTTACCTCCTTGAGAATACATCACAACAATTACAATATATTTAACAATTAGTGAAATCGATACTTTACAAAAAGGCCAAATGTTAAGTAGTACTTCACCTCTTTGCTCTGCTTTTTAAGCAGTTCTGTTCTAGTTATTCTGACTGCCGACAGCCTATAGGCCTAGCCCTCATGGTTTACTTTTTATTGTAACTTTCCATAGTTTGCATAGCATTTCTTGGCTAAAGTTAATTGGCTTTAAGAATTTTGGAATACATCATAAAAGGTTTGATAGAAACAAAGGCTGGGCCATGGTATTTTAATCATGTGTTAGACAAGTGTTAACAAGGCTGCTATAGGCCTAGTTCACACTTTGCTAAAGCGAGAGATTGGTGTCCTTCCACACTGCAGTAGCTATGTAGCTAGTAGCCTATGTTTTGAAAAAAAATGATGGAGCGTTGGAGACACAATTTACCATTTCAAAAGTGATGGAGGTAGAGGAATAGCATAGCCTAGTGGCTTCTGCAATATATGTTCATAAAATCTTCAGGTCTTCTCATAGAGGCTACAGTATGTAGGGTAATTGTAAATTGTGAGAACAGACATTTAAATTGTTTGTGAACTGACCATAACCATAAGTGTGACATTTTTGCTAAATACATGGATTTATTTTAGGATAGGCATGAGTCTTGTTTAAGGGAGGTTGGTTTTTCGTAGCGGATCAGCATGGTCTACAAAAGCAACTGCAATTTCTGTAAAAAAACGGTAAGCCTTTTAGAGTTGCAAACACGGTTTGCAGTTGTTTGTATCTTTCTCTATTAATTAATTTAGGCTTACAAAATTCCCGGCGCAAACCACTGATCTCAAAGAACCGTGAAATTCGGTGGAAATGTTCCTTCCACCAGAATAAATAAGTCGAGTTTAGTTATGGGTTAACACATTTCTTACAAAAGTAAGATTACTTATAAAATATATCTGCGAGGGTTTTCACAGCATTTAATGCTAAAATATTTCTGATTCTGAGGCGAGGTTTATTTTGTTGGGGGACAGGTTGGTTGCAGATTTGACAGTGTGATCCCGTGATGCTTTGCGGCCTGTTTCTCTAACTAGCCAATGAAACTGCTGCTAAATTCAAACGCTTCATTTATTGGCTGCTTTCAATTTGGGGGAAATTTAAAGCAGAAATTGTTAACCCTCTGTAAACACCTTGTCCTGCAACTGGCTAGCTCTCGTATGTTGTCAATGCTCTGGTTTTAACGTTATGATTTAGTCGTATAGCTAAACGTCTGTGCACTAAAGGTATTTTACATATAATTAACGAAGGACGGAGAAACCTTTTGAATCGACTGTACGTGACCTGGAGGACCTGTGAGTTAACCTCAGCTAGAAGCTAGCCAACTAGCATTTGGCATTTACCAACATCAACTTAACATCAAAGATTTGTCATTTTGGTGACGTTTAAAGAATATGAAATTTGTCTTACTAGTTTAACGGCAGTATCACTTATTTCAGTTGTCAAATTAAATAATATGTTTGTGCGATGGCTTGGTCATTATTTTCTTATGCCAACTCCCGAGCTATTGCTAACATTAGCCTTCTGAAAAAGACTTAACGTTAGCTGACTAGCTAGCTTGCAGGCAGGCAGGCAGGCATTCGGGTGTTCACGTTGTTGCTAACGTTATATAGGCAACCATTTCTAACTAGCATGTCTTTATACCAACTTCAAACGCTTATTTTTTTATAGTGTTTCAGTTCATGTGTTGTTGTGTTTGGTAGTACTCGAGATAAAGAAGATTGGCTAACGACGGAAGCTCTTGAGGGATTAACGTTAACGTTCTAATAACGTTAACGTTAGCGAAACGATGTCATCCCAAAACACTTTGGCTTGTGGCAGAAAGGAGGAGAAAGGAAAAAATATCCAAGTGGTTGTACGATGCAGGTAAAGAGATGTTATAACCTATTTTAAATAAATTAAGTTGTGTTTAAAGGTAAAAACCAAATGTTGCCTATGCGGGCAAGTAGAACAGCAAACACATAGTGCATGCATTAACATCAGAGACACTGCTGTAACGATGCCATTGAGTCAACATAACTTGTTATATATTATATAATTGCAATTTGTTTTGCAAAACACAGACCGTTCAATGCAGTGGAGCGGAAGTCCGCATCCTATGGAGTGCTGGATTGCGATCAAAATCGCAAAGAAGTGGCCGTGAAAACTGGTGGTGTTACAGACAAACAAGCCAGGAAAACATACACATTTGACATGGTAAGAGTTGCCTAGATATACTGTATACCGGTATACTGTATATGGTTTTGCCTGTTTGACCTGAAATACATCTGACCAGATGAATGACTATTTGTTTTCATTTACTGTTCTGTTGAAATTGTTTACATTTTGTCTAATATGTAATATGTAAAATTCATCTCATTTAGGTATTTGGACCATCTGCCAAGCAAATTGAAGTCTACAGAAGTGTACTGTGTCCCATTTTAGATGAAGTTATGATGGGATACAATTGCACAGTGTTTGCGTAAGTAGACAACTATTAGCATGTCATTGCATGGTCTTTGAATTGTGTCGGTTCGAGTTAACAGTGAAACATAAGCCTACTGTAAATTTGAATTGTTGTCTCACAGATACAATATTTTGTATTTTTAGGTATGGCCAAACTGGAACTGGGAAAACCTTCACAATGGAAGGGGAGAGGTCTACTGATGAAGAGTACACATGGGAGGAGGTACCAAGACCAAATCTGTGTTGTCATATGGCTTGTTTACTTGTCATAGGGCTTGTTTTTCTAATCAAGATGTTGTCTGATATAATTCTGATTATGTTGTTGGTTGTTTGAACATTTTTTTTATCTAACTGATTCATACTCCCATCTCTCATCAGGATCCTTTGGCTGGCATTATTCCTCGCACGCTCCATCAGATTTTTGACAAGTTGTCAGACAACAACACAGAATTCTCAGTCAAGGTGTCTCTGTTGGAAATTTATAACGAGGAGCTGTTTGACCTTCTCAGCCCGTGTCCAGATGTCACGGAACGGCTGCAAATGTTTGATGACCCAAGAAATAAGGTCAGCATTCAAATTCATAAGAAAACTCACAACACCCTTAACCCTGCAGCCTAAAGCCTGTAGATCAAGTTGGACTATTGCTCTTTTTTCTCTCTCTCTCAGCGTGGTGTTGTCATCAAGGGCCTTGAGGAAATTACTGTTCATACCAAAGATGAGGTGTACCAGATTTTGGAAAGAGGTGCTGCCAAGAGGAAGACTGCTTCCACTTTGATGAATGCATACTCCAGGTACGAGCCGAAGAGGCGTTCCTGACTAACAGGGATTTCCCATATTGTATCAACCATGATATACCAGTAGAATTCTCTTCATTATAAGAATTTATCATCCTGCAATCAGTCAATATTGACAATATTGTCGTCATGCAATATATGGGCTAGTTGATAATATGAAAATGCACCACAAAGTGGGCATCTCACATGTAGTGTTGTCACGATACCAAAATTATGACTTCGATACGATACCTGCCATAAATATCACGATGCTCGATACTGAAACGATACTACGGCGAAATCCTAAGATATCTGGAAAAGAAAGGACTTATACCTCCTCCAAGTGTATTAAGTCATTTGTGTTGAATTCGGTGCACTTTTGTAGTGTGCAGGTCAATTCTGGGTTCTAAACTTCCTACATAATTATTATTTTTTATAGTCAGTAAAATAGTAGGCCTACTTTGTATGACTAAGTCCTTTATTGTTTGTTATAGTTCATTTACATTGTGTTGTGTTTTGGCAATAAAGTAGCTTTAAATAGCCAAACTAGGCTAGATCAAGGTCAGTGTTGAAATTACTGTATGCAAACCACTAAATGCTATACAGAGGGGGCTAATCTTTGGGCCATCTGATGTACAGTATAGTCTACCCTAGGCCTTCCTGATTTCCTTGACAGTTGCAACTTTAGGGAAAAAATGTGAGGATGGTGTTCTTTGCGCCCAGTGTACAAGTACGACGTTCCAACCACTCAGGTCTTCGTTATATAGGCCTACACCATTACCTGTTGCAATATATCTGTGTGCATTCCTACATTACGTCTATTTCTTTGATAACATGACTTGCTCACGTAACAATAACCCGCTATTATTATTATTAGGACTCAACACGCTTTGGTGGTATTATATGCTGTGGGCTTTAATTAGCACATTTAGGGTAGCCTATTCTACATCTGGGCAATAATTATTATGACCGCCGCGCAGCGAAGCGGCGGTCATATAGGTTTAGTCAGATTTTTTCTTTTTTTTTCTTTTTCGCGTGCCCACATTTCCGTCAATGATTCCCGGGACACTGAAAGACCGGGGTACACGAAAATTGGTGGGCATGTAACCCCACATCTCGAAAACCGTAGGGTTTAGGAGGACCTTTTTTTTTTTTTTGTATGTTGATCTCAAGGGGCCATGTCAACCCATTCCATAACCACTCATTTCATGTATAAGCCACCTAGTTAAACACAAAAGTAAAAATGAGGTGTTGTAATTGAAGGTATCTGTGACCTAACATAGTCAAAACTGCACGAAATTGGAAGTCTAGGATCATTATGACACCCTCTGTATGCACGGCAAGTTTTGTGGAATTCCGTTCATGGGGGGCCACACAATAAATTAATTTATGTTACTATACACCAACTGGCCTGTAGGTGGCCGGAGACAGTTTTCTGTGAATATCTCGAGAACCGTAGGGCCTAGGAGGTCCACCTTTTTTATGTATGTTGGTCTTAAGGGGGCATGTCAACCCATCCCATTACCACTTATTTCATGTATAGCCCACCTAGTTAAAATTAAAAAGCAAAAAAATTTGCTGTTTTCATCACAATATCTCTGGCTGACAAGGTCAAAATTGCACGAAATTAAAAGTGTAGGATCATTATGACACCCTCCGAATGCATGCCAAGTTTTGTGTACTTTCGTTGATGGGGGGGCCTTACAATAAAATAATTTATGTGTACATTTAGTGACGTACACCCACAAGGATTCCCGGGACACTGAAAGACCGGGGTACACAAAACTTGGTGGGCATGTACCCCCACATGGATAGCATGGAACCGCTATTTTTCGCTTTTTGATCTGTAGCCCCCCCTGGACTGGACCCCCGAAAGGAGGGTAGGGCAGACACAGTTCTCTGTGAATATCTTGAGAACTGTAGGGCCTAGGATGACCATTTTTTTCCGTATGTTTGCCTCCAGGGGTCATGTTAACCCATTTCATGTGCACACATGTGCACAAACAGATACATACACACACACACATACATTCACAGCAATCATACGTATGACGCATACTCACACAGTAGACATATGTACGCTTGCATGCACTGGCACATACGCAGGCACACACACACACACACATAACATAAACATAACACAAACAATCAAGAATTTCTCAGAATTATGAACAGGCAAGATGGAGGTGGGGTTGTATAAAATGAATTTTACATGTGAAATCTATGAACTAATCATGTTTTGGTACTTGTTGTCTAGCAGATACCAGTGAGAATTGAGTGTGGATAATGCAATTTAGTGAGACCGTTAGAATCATGTAGGCCTTTCAGCGTGATTTCTTTTTGTGGAAAAAATGTGCTGGACTGGGCGGCGGTCATATTTTGTACCGCTCTGCGGTACATCTAGTTGAACAAATTGCAGTCTACATGCCATGACAAATATTACCAATAGTACTGACAGAACATGAAATAGATTGTTTACAAGTTATGGTAATGTTATTCTGGCGTGAACATTGCGCTTTCATCACGTTAGCACCCTATGATTACAGCTCATTGTCTCGTCAAAATGATTACTCGTTATGTCACGTCAAAATTCATTGATGAAGAATGGTTCGCTTTATCCCAGAGAACCATACTCGTTTCACTTAGGCTAGACTAGTTTTTTGCGTGAAGGCATCGTGATACCTTTTTAGTATCGATACACCGTGCAACACTACTCACATGTAAAACAAAAATAAGCATGGTGGAAGGCAGAGTTCAAATCTAGGCATGGAAGAAGAGTTAATGGCTGATAATGGTCATGATTTAAGTTTAAAGATTAGTGTTTGTGTTTGCATGGCTCTCAAGACTACAGCCTAGTTTATGCTTCCATTTCATACTTCAATGGATACGTTCTTTCCATATGTTGACCTATTTTATCAATATTCGGAAGCTTTAAGCGAACAGACAAAATAAATGCAGAGAATGGATGCAGGTTCCGTTCGTATCCATATCCATTTTTAACGTTGAGCATATATGAGGCTTCATATTGTCCTTTTATAATGTTATCTCCACAATTGTCATGACGTGATATCGTTTTAAGTCTGTATTGGCCATTCCTATCCCGTGGCTATACTTTTAACCTACAGTATGCTTCATGGTGCTGGTGTCATCCAAGTAAACTTCCTGCTTGTTCCCCTCTAGCCGGTCCCATTCTGTGTTCTCAGTGACCATTCACATGAAAGAAGTCAACATGGAGGGGGAGGAGCTGGTCAAAATTGGGAAACTCAATTTGGTGAGTCTCGTTATTAGCTTTCATGGATCTTTTTGAAGTTCTTGTAGTTATATACTACTAGTTTGATATTCTTGAAATTCCCCTTGGGGATCAATAAAGTATCTATCTATCTATCTATCTATCTATCTATCTATCTAGTTTACATTTTACTGCACTTACCTACAGGTACGCCTTGGTGTGTTTATCCCTCAACTGTATCCTGTGCTTTGTATAGGTGGATCTGGCTGGCAGTGAGAACATTGGTCGTTCGGGTGCTGTTGATAAACGCGCCCGGGAGGCGGGCAACATCAACCAGTCGCTGTTGACGCTGGGCCGCGTTATCACTGCTCTGGTGGAGCGTCGCCCTCACATCCCCTACAGGGAGTCCAAGCTCACCCGCATCCTGCAGGACTCCCTCGGCGGCCGCACAAAAACCTCCATCATTGCCACGGTCTCCCCTGCCTCAGTCAATCTTGAGGTCTGTGTCTGGACTGTTTGCTGCTGCTTTCTGATGTCTTTGTGATCTTAGTTTAGCAAGCAGTATAACTAACTACCTTTTGAAAAGTTGGCAGACACGCATTGTTACATTATCACTGAATTATTTTGCGTCTGTACAAGCTTATGGCAAGTATAGAATTCCCCGAAGTCAAAGAGCTACATCAAGCTGTAGTAATTACTGCTGCTTTGCTGTGAATTTCCTCACTCGGGCAATTTGTTCTGTTTTGACAGGAAACAATGAGCACCCTGGATTACGCCAACAGAGCTAAAAGCATCTTGAACAAGCCTGAGGTCAATCAGAAACTCACCAAGAGGACCCTTATTAAGGTACTTCAAAAGGATGGTGCCGGAAATGTAACATGTTAAAAATGTCTTGCTGAGCACTGGCACACTTAGTGTGGAGTCTTTAAATATGAATCGTATCACACTGATGTCCAATTCCTCAGGAATATACTGAGGAGATTGAGCGTCTGAAGCGTGACCTTGCTGCCACCCGAGACAAGCATGGCGTGTATCTGTCATCTGAGAACTACGAGTAAGACCTTACTCTTATCGCTTACCTTCTTAATATGCATTTCAAAGCTGATGCTGATGGTTCCAAAATGGTGCATGACTGTATTTCAATCTGTAGGAGCATGAACAGCAAACTGTTGTCCCATGAGCTGCAGATTACTGAATACATGGATAAGATGACGGTCTTAGAAGATGAACTGAAAAAGGTGAGCATTTTCACCCTCCTGATCCACTTTAAACCTATCTCTTCAGGCTAGCCTATGGACTATGATATGGCTAAATGGACTATATATTTTTGATATTTTTTTGTTTTTATCTGTGAAGCGACCTTGGGTGTCCTGAAAGGCGTTTTAAATAAAATGTATTATTGTTTTATTATTTAAATGACAATGATAGAAATTAGTCCCATACATTGGATGTGTATATTTCAGGGCTCTACACTAACATTTTTTTTCAGGAGCACTTGTGCGCCCAAGTTAAAAAATTTAGGAGCACAGACAAAAATTTGGGCGCACAGTCAGTTCTGTACTTAACTTACACATAATCTAACATTATACTGCAGCTAACAGTTAAAACATGCCAGTGCACCAATTGCGAATATTAAGAATGACTGACAACATTTAGGCTACAGGAAACAGGATTTTAAAGATCAGTGCCTACTTTATTTTCAGTCTGTTCTATTATCCTACATTTTGTTAATGTAAAATAATATAATACCATATTTGCATTTAGCCTGTATATCAAGTATCCTGCCAAATGTAGGCTAATTTATTTATTTGTGAATCCATCTATAGCTAAATCAAATATGCCCATGGTGACCTATCTGACTGCATACTGCCTAATACTACTACTAAAACAGTACATTTTCTCTTCAACAAAACCCAACATAGGCTAATCAAGGATATATGTTTTATACTTTTAGTTTTTATTTGAAATATCTGCATTGATGGGGAAAGTAGGCAAACGTTAGGCCTACTTTCGTTTTGCACTTCAGCTTGTATTCGGTGTAAACAAACAAGCATGCGTGGAAGCCTGGAGTTGTAGCGTTCTACCTTTGAATAAAATGGGAGTATTACGGGAGGCTACTTTTGTGCGGTTCGCTACAGCTATATTTTTGCATATTGCAGCCTATCGTCAACTGGGCTAAAAGGCATGTTAGGTTACCTTTCCTTCTCTCACTGCATTCTCAGAATCTCATCCTGTTCCTCCTATATCCAATGAATTAGGTGGATAGAATAACTAATTTCTTCAATCTTTGCATCTTGGCTGGCTAGTCTAACTTTCCGCTTTTTTTTCCTCGCGGCTCTTGGATTTGATAGAAGTTTACTACTAGCGAGTCACAACATGAAACTGCTAACGTTGATGGGAGGTGTAGTTTTTATGCTGAATTAGCGTGATTCTATGGTTTGCACCAGTAATGTTTCTCGATGTTGCGGTGTATTTTGTAGACAAACATTGACATGGTTAGAAGTCATTACGCACCAGTGCGCCTAAACATTTTTTGCACTTTCATACGGCATCATTTTTACTTCGCGTGTCGAAAGTGAAATGGCACTGTAGAGCCCTGATATTTGTTTTCAAATGCCTGTTCTAACAAACATGTTTAATTTCTAACAGCAGCACAAATTGTTATCCTTAAGAAAGTATCAACTGCTCTCATTCCCTTTGTCTTGCCCTTCCACAAACATGTTAAATTCTAGTCTGTGGTTTGGTGTTTTAGGTGATGGAGATGTTCTCGGACAGTAAGGAGCAGGCGGACCAGTTGACTGCGCTCCTGGAGGAGATGAACCAGCAGCTGCAGGCGGCTCACAGGGACCTGCAGGAGACCCGGCTCAGGCTCGGTGAGGAGACCTTCATCACGTCCAAGCTGATGACCACCGAGGGAGAGCTGTACAGCACTGCAGACAAGGTGAGCACACCAGCTCTGACCCTTGATGCACACAGCTGTGGGTTTTCCCGACAGTCGGGGGTGTGTACTATGGTGTATACCGTGAAGCACGACCGTAATTTGATTGGCTGGTGCAGCAAAAGTTGAACTTTGCGACGGGAGCAAAGCAAAGTAAACGTAACCACAATTCACTTGGGCAACGGATGAAGTAAGCCCACGTAAAGTGAACGAGAGGCATCTCCAGCACTGCATTCAATGCAAGCGCCTGTGAGCACCGTGATTCTGTTGGGTGACTGACTGTTGTACACCCTGTCGTCACCTGAAGCAATCGGTTAAATTACTTTTTCTCAATGGACCAGAAGGCAATCAGTCTATACTAGATGGCCCTGCAAATGTCTCAGATAGTCCAAACCTCTGTATTGAGCGTATCTGAATATGTGGTCTCTGGACTGCTTATTGTCTCCGCAGTTGCTGTCCACTGCCGATGTCAGCACAAAGGATGTGTCCGGCCTTCACGCCAAACTGGACAGAAAGCGGGAAGTGGACCGGCACAACTCTAGAGTGCAGCAGAACTTTGCCCAGCACATGGAGAACAGCTACAGCCAGATGCAGCGATCCCTGCAACAGCAGAGCAACGCCCACCAGAGCTTCATGGAGTACTTTGGCACCACTGTCTGTGAGTGCCTCAACGCGTCTGACTTGATGGTTTTGGTTTATTTCAACCAAAATGACATCTTTGTGCCAGAAAAATCCTTCAGATTTACTTATTTATTTAGATTTCATTGTGCATTTGATCAGTGTATGTAAGTTGGTCTTGCATTCTTTCTTTTCCCCCGACAGCGGACCTTCACAAAGTAAACGGCAGGGCCCTTGAAGACGCTGTTTCCACAGTCAGCTCCTACAAGGCTGGAGTGAAGGCTGTTCTAGAGGAGAATGTGGGCCAGTGTGTGACCAAGCTGGAGCAGCAGGAGAGCTTGAGTGTGGAGTCCAAACAGAACTTGCTGCACATGCTGGTAAACAACTGCTGTTTCTCACTATGACTGTTTTTTTGTCCCAAGATAAAGCACACAGCAGAAAGGACAAGTAAAGGCAGAAGGCCTTGTTTAGGTGTTTGGTTTTCAGTTAATGAAGTCAGAATGGTCAGAGTTTGGACAAAAACGTCTGCTAAATACCATAACCATAACTTGGATCAAAAGTGATAAAACGTGGCTACTATTGTTAATGTTCAAGTGATTTATTTGTTTGTTTACATGTATGTATTTATGTATTTTCTCCTAGCACCAACCATTGTATCTATGCCAGAAACATAGTCTTGTGAAATCACTCTTGACTACTGTAATTGCCCATCTATTAGCTGCGGTTTATACATTGATTTTGCAAACAGCGGGGTCAGTTAATATGGCAGGCATGAAAACTCCTCACCTTTCGGCGAAATTCACCGTTTTGAATCCAAAATAGGGGACTTACGTGGTTCGCGCAGATCCGATAAGAAAATTTTGTGTGTGTGGGGGGGGGGGTGGTGTATGGCGTTACAACTGAGTTTACAAATCACGCGCAGACGCGAACGCATCTTGATGTGTTGTAAGACCCAATTAAAAACTCTGATCCAGCAACGATTATGTGAATGGAGCCCCTATACATTTAGCCTATTAAACAGTGGAAGCTCATTTTTTTTGCTGGGATGCAACGAACAGAACGCTTATGCTGGAATAGCCTCCCCTGTCTGTGTGACTACAGATATGTGTCTGAAATGTCAGCTGGAATGTGAGGCCAGGAGAGAGATGCTTATTGATGTCACAGGTGGGCTAGTTGAAACTTTCAACTTCTGTCAGAAAAAGACGTTGAGATTGGTGTAGCAACGTAGCATAGGCCGTTTTGGATAGCAACATTGGACAGAAATATAGACATAAGGAGTTCATTTGATGAAGAATACGTGCAGTTTGAGCCATCTAGATCGACAAAAGGTGAAGCAAATTGGCATACTTTATCAGTATAGCAAAGGCTTATGTGAATAGTTGAATTAAATGCTCCTAAACTGGGCTGGTGCGTTTTGTCGAGTTCAGAGACAAAAGCAGTGTTTGACATGGTAATGCTGTCTTTTAAGAAACGTTCAGTGACCTGATCAGTAGACCTAGTCTACTCTACAGGGTTTAAAGGAACCGTATGTAAGAAATGTATTTCAATGAGTCATAAAATGGCCCTGATATGTCACTAGACATTAAGAAATTATGTTAATTTCAAATAAATATCACTGACAACAGTGGTCCGGCCAGGATATTGTCATTTAAAAAGTGAAGTTGCAGCCCTCAACTGATGTTGATGTTGTGTTTTGGCCTTATGCGCCACCCTCCACTTATCTACTAATCATAAAGTCAGTAGTGTTTCGGCATCCGGGTTGCCAGCTCTGCCAGTCAGGGATACAGTATTTTGAAAGTGGTTGCAGTACCAGTTTTTGGCCACAATCTTACATACGGTTCCTTTAACATGTATTGTGAACACTGTTCACACAACTTTATTGGTTGGTTAAACACACTAGCACAATCCCACAATCTGTAAGTAGCCTAGGCTGCAGGTTAAAACATTTCAAACCAATTTTACAAATTAAAGCCTAGTCTACCCTACCCAGTTTATTTATTACCTGGTTTTGTCCAACAAATATTCAGACTTATCTTATTCAGACTTATTCTAATAGTCTACTATGAGGTGTCCATTAGGCCTATGAAATCTTCAGAAATGTCTGATAACTTCAGGCATAAAGAAAGAAGGAAAACTTGTGTAGATTACTGAGGAGAGGAGGGGGCCAAGCTGAAGCATGTTGCCAAACAGTGCAAGTGGAAACCTTCACGCCAAGCCAAAGCCAAAATAAATAAAAGGTATTTTCTTGTAAAAATTAGTAATTTGGTAGTTTGTTTTCTTTATATATAAATCTGGTTTTAGGCAACTTCATACTCCATGGAAGCTACTACTATTGGCAACAATGTCACTTTCAGCTTGTTTTGCTATAGGCGGCCATTTCCCCTCTCACCTTACAAGGATACAAAGGTACAAAGGAAGTTTATTGTCACATGCATATAGTTACTGGAAGTAAAAAATGCAGTGAAATTATGTCTGGTGTCAGCCTATTTGTGCATTAATGGGGGTAAAAAGTGCAATTAGAAAGAGGGGTTTAGTAGATTAAGTGGCAAGGGGCTGCATAAAAAGGTGGGGGAGGGATTGGGGATTGGGTGGGGGCACCAACAAGGAGGAGCACCCAAGAGCAACAGGGGCAAGGAAAAACTCCTTACCAAGGAAGAAACCTTGGGGCAGATCCCACGGCTCAAGGGGCTAACCCAACTGCCAGGGGTCTTGGTGTGTGTGTTGGGGGATGACAGGAGATGGGATAGTGTGCTGTGTATGTGGGGGAGGGCAGTGTGCAATATGTGTGTTGGAGAAGCTTCCTCATGAGACAATGTGCTGTGTGTATTGGGGGCAGTGTGCTGTAAGTATGTTGGGGATGTGTGTTGGAGAAGCTTCCTGATGAAATAATGTGCTGTGTATGTAGGGGGCAGGGACTTACTATTGCAAACAGAGTACTGTATGTAATGTATGTGAGTGATGACAGTGAAGATGTGTGTGTGGGGGAGGGAGGGAGCAGTGACTGTGTGTGTGTGTGTGTGTGTAGTGTGTGTGTGGGTAGGTGGGGGCAGTGTGCTGTAAGTATGTAGAGGATGTGTGTTGGAGAGATCCTGAAGACAATGTGCTGTGTGTGTGGGGGGCAGTGTGCAGCAGAGTATGTAGAGGCTTACTGTACAGCAAGCAGTGTGCTGTATGTATGTGAGAAGTGATGACAGTGATGATGTAAGTGTGTGTGTGTTGGGGGTCAGGGACTTACTATTGCAAACAGAGTACTGTATGTAATGTATGTGAGTGATGACAGTGAAGATGTGTGTATTGGGCAGGGAGGGGAGGTGGAGCAGTGACTGTGTGTGTGTGTGTGTAGTGTGTGTGTGTGGGTAGGTGGGGGCAGTGTGCTGTAAGTATGTAGAGGATGTGTGTTGGAGAAGATCCTGAGAGACAATGTGCTGTGTATGTGGGGGGTGTGTGTGCAAGTATGTAGGAGTATGTAGAAAGTGCTGTATGTATGTGAAGTGATGACAGTGATGATAAAGTGTGTGTGTGTTGGGGATGGGGGTGGGGTGGGGGTGGGGTGGGGGCAGAAAGGCTAGGCAATCAGGACATGGGTAGATGGAGGAGAAATCAAAAATAATAAATAAAAAGTGTGCAAAAGTCTTGTAGTTGGAGTGGGGCAGAAAGTCAGATATGTGTGTGTGTGTGTGTGTGTGTTGTTGGAGCGTGTGATGAAATAAGAAAATAAATAAAAAGGTCTGTAGCATAGGGAGAGGGATGTAAAAAGTGCTAAAAAGTCTTGTAGGTGTGTGTGTGTGTGTGTGTGTGTGTGTGTGGGGAAGTCATGAGTGCTGAGGTGAATGAGTGCAAAGTCAGTATAGTGTGTGAGTTCAGAGTTGGGAAATGTTTGAGAGTGCTGAGGAGTGAATGTGTGCAAAGTCAGTATAGTGTGAGTTCAGAGTTAGGATGGCCTGGGGATAAAAACTTCTCCTGAGTCTCTCAGTTCTGGCTTTGTGACTACATAGGCGCGTCTTCTTGATTTCAGCGGTAGGAATAATCCATTGTTAGGATGAGAAGAGTCCTTCAGAATCTTTTTTGGGCTCTTAGGAGTACTCTTCTGGAATAGATATCTTGTAGAGCAGGGAGTTGAGTTCTTATAGATACGTTCAGCTGGCCTTTTCTACTCTCTGCAGAGTACTACAATCTCTAACTGTGGAGTTCCCATACCAGGTGATGATGCTACCAGTTAGAACACTCTCTCACCGCTGAAGTGTAGAAGCCTTCATGATGGATGTAGAAACTTTGAATTTCCCTTAGCTGGCCGAAGGAAGTAGAGTGGATTGTCTGGACTTCTTCAAGAACATATTGAGTGTTAACAGTCCATGTTAAGTCTTCAGTAATGTGGACACCAAAGGTATTTAAAACTTGTGACTCTCTCTACAGGTTGCCACTGATCATTAGTGGGGTGTAACTGTAGTTCTGCTGCTACCTTCTGTAATCCACTACCATTTCCTTGGTTTTATTGATATTCAGTGTCAAGCTGTTAGATTGACACCACTGTACGCCACCTCATCAACCTGATCCAAGTAGAACTGTTCATTGTTGTTACTAATCAGGCCCAAGATCACTGTGTCATCTACAAACTTGATGATGGATGTATGACTACTGTTGGCTTTGCAGTCATGTGTGTAGATGTTGTACAGCAGTGGACTCAAAACACAGCCTTGGGGAGCACCAGTGCTGATGGTTAATGAGTCAGATGTCAGACCCCCACTCTAACCACTTGTGAGCGGTTGGTGAGGAAGTCAAATATCCAGTGACACAGGGGGTGGTGTTCAGTCCTAAGGCCTTCATCTTTGTGACCAAGGTAGGGAGGTACTATAAGTGTTGAATGCTGAACTAAAGTCAATGAACAGCATCCTCACATAATTCCCATTCCCTCCTCCAGGTGAGTTAAGGGTTGGTGTGCATGAGGGTTTGAGATGGCATCCTCTGTAGACCTGTTGGCTCTGTAAGCAAATTGGAGGGGTCGAAGGAGGCAGGGGAGGGATGAGCAGATAATGTTTTCACAAGCTTCTCAAAACACTTCATCACTGTAGGCGTCAGGGCTACTGCAGCTGGTAGTCATTCAGACATGATGGACTTTTTGTTTTTAGGTACTGGAAATAACAGACTGCTTGAGGCAAGTAGGAACTGTCTCTTGAGCCAATGATGTGTTAAAGATATAAGTGAACACAGGAGCTAACTGGAGCAAGCGCGGGATTTCAAAACCCTGTTAGAAATTCCATCCGGTCCAGTAGCTTTTCTACAATTTACCCTCCTAAAGGCATTGCTCACATCGACCTCAGAGACACAGAAAGGTGCATCCTCATTTGCTTCACATGCTGCAGCTAGTCCAATATAGTCTGTGTTTTTCATGTCATGCTGAGCATAAAAGCATTAAGTTCATCAGGGAGGGCTTTACTCACATTCATCATAGGAGGGACTTTCTTTCAAAACCAGTGATGGTTAGGAGTCCTTTCCACACTCGTGCTGGGATCACCCAAAGAAATCAGCTTCAACTCTGTCTCTATAGGCCGCTTAGCATCTTTAATTGCACTCGTGAAACTATAAGATGCTGCTTTGTAATCCGTCATATCCCCTGAAATAAGCCCCAGCATTATAAGTCATGGTGTAGCGTGGTTGCATGGTGCATGGTGCATGGTGGTGCCTTTTTCACCCTGACCCGTTTTTCATGCCTGAATATGGTATTACTATGGGGTTTTTTTTTTTTACTTGCATAAAACGCTGTCCTGCGGTTTATACAAGAGCAATTCCACGGAAAATTTACTTTTTGTCACATCCATAACGCCAGCGAAATGCCTTGGCATTTGTATGATGTGAATGATAACATAAATGTTTTGTGCATTTTTCTCATGTACATTCTTCAGCCAAAAATAGCAAATGCTCAAATTTCATGTAATCATTCACATCATACCATACAATCACATTTTATTTGCGTTATGGATGTTACAAAAAAACGTAATTTTCCATAGAATTGCCCACAAAATGCAGCTAATACACAGGAAATTACTGTAATGCACTCTAAAATGTCTTAGTACTCACATCTAATTGCATCCTTAAATGTCCTCTCTGTTTTCTCTAAGGTTTAATACATTCTGACTTTTTTTCGTGAAAAAATCCCCCCCCATGGTGGCCTTCAAATGGCTTAAATCTATATTTACACCTTCCTCATTTTGGGAGTTGAGGTCTACCTGTCCCTGTCCCCTCAGTACACACTAATCACCTGCTACTGGCTGCTGCAGCTGACAAGTTAGCTAGCTTGTCTGCATCTTTATGAAGAATTGTCCCACCCCCAAGTACTCAAGATTGGTTCACCCTTAAGGTGGTCATAAAGGACTGCAGTTTGAATTCACATACTGAGGCTGTGATTGGTCGACTGTAGATCCAAAGCAGAAATCCTCTGTCATGACATTGTCTACTTATTTCGCTCATGATATGTCATGTAAAACATAGCAGACATCATTATGTTAACAAGGTTGCAAATGTGACTTTTCACTGGAGGTGGTCTCTAACCTTTTTGTTGGCCCTACAGGAGGAGCACCAGATGCATTTAGAAGAGGCCCTGATGGCACAGGCGCTGCCAACCGTCACTACTTTGATGTCAATGATGGGGAACTTGACTGAGACTATGGAGTGTCAGCGTGCTATGATTCAGAGGGTGAGAATCAGTCGCTCCAGTTAACAACATTTTGCACCAAATAGTTGACATGAACACTTGCGGTTTACATGAAAAGTATGCGTTTCTTTATTTTGATTATTTCTTTTTCCTTTTATCTGACCTGCAGATGGAAACCATGAAGCGTGAGATGACCTCACACCTCGACAAACAGGCCCAGGCGCTCTCTGAGATGCGAGGTGCAGCCTTGGAGGGGTTCAGCTCTCTGAAGGCGGAGATTGGGGACCTGAAAGAGCAGCTTGGTGAAGCTGACCAGACCCACAAGACTGTGAGTCGGTCCGCACACCACAAAGTTCACCACACATCGTTCTTTGTCATATATTTATATTACATATATTATACTTGAATTTCCCCTTGGGGATCAATAAAGTATCTATCTATCTATTTCTGCCATTTTGTTTGTCCTGCACTGTATGCAGCTGACCCACCCTTCTGTATGGCTGTGTTCTCTCCTTGTCTGTCTAGAACCTGTCCCAGCTGCTCCAGTGCCTGCAGGGCCAGCTGAGCCTGCTGTCTGAGAACACCCAGAGCAGCTTCCAGGGGCTGATGAGCAGGACCGAGGCTCTGTCTGCTCCCGTCGACTCCCTACAGCAGGCTTTGCACACGTGAGTAACACCTGGGACCCTAGTTTAGGGAATAAATCCCGGTGGAAACAAATTTTTCCACTGGGTGGGTTAGGTTATGCATGGACATTAATTTCACATTTCCGACAGCCTTCTGGGTAACATTTGAATGCGCCTATCACAGACTACCACTGTCCATGTCTGACTTAATCAACTGGCAAAGAAATATCACATTCCATTTTTTCGGAAGAGTGGCCCATAGCACTATTTGCTTTTTAAAGGCTCTTGTCTGACTCATTCAGTTTAAAGGTGTTGCTTGACAATGCTATTGTTCGTCTTTAAACGTCGGCCTGACTCATCCACTCCAGTTGTAGCTATGAGATTCCATTCTCAAACTCGGACCTCTAAGCTATCTCATAAGAGATGCTGGAGAGCAGCCAGTCACGATGGCAGATTTGGTGTTGAACAGTGCCCCCTGTTGAAAACTGCTGCACAATAACAATGTGTGCTGTTTTTCAACATAAATTAATTTAAAACTGTAAAATAATAAAAACTGTTAATAGCCTAGATCATAAGCAGGGAGTGCAGTGCATACATTGATATTTCCAACCACAGAGGTTTCATGTGTACATTTAACAATATTTTTTCTAACAAGAATATTTTTGACAGCTTTTGTTAAATGGTGTGGTGAGGTGGAAATTTGATCAAGTAGGTTTGTTGCAGCGCCACTGATCTGAATCATATTACTGACCTCTAGTGGTGGGACTTGGAGGTAATGTGCTGAAACTCAGTGTTGCTGCCTGCTACACCATCAGGATATCAAAAATCTGATAGACACAACTTTAAAGACATTACATATGTACTAGTCTATATTGTCAGTGTCTAGATTTGTCTCTCGTGAGATGAAGTGATTTAAATATTCAGAGTTTACATCAGAACTGAAACAAACATCTTTCCCTGTGTCTGATTTCTGTGGCCGTATTGACTGTTACGCTTTGCCTGCATAGAAATCCAGGAAGAACTCAATAACTTGCCGTTTCCTTGTGTGATTGTAGGAGATGTTCAGAGGCTGAGACACAGGAGCGGTCCAGGCTGCACAGTTTTGAAGCTGCTGTGGACGGTTTGGTCTCGGAGACAAGCAGAGTGACCGATGAACTGGCTGCTACTCT
Source organism: Alosa alosa (assembly GCF_017589495.1). Classification (NCBI taxonomy): domain Eukaryota; kingdom Metazoa; phylum Chordata; class Actinopteri; order Clupeiformes; family Clupeidae; genus Alosa; species Alosa alosa. The sequence continues at coordinate 8,575,356 of NC_063206.1, read as the reverse complement.
GGAGGAGTCTGCAGGGTATCGCAGCAACCTCCAGACCTCTCTGAAGGCACTGGGGGAGGTGGCCAGCAACTGGTGCCACAAAGCCACAGAGCGTGTTGAGACTGCTGCCCAAGCCCAAGTTGACCTCACACAGGCCAATAAAGATTCCCTGCTGAGCCTGGCCCAGGTAACAAACCACCGAGGAGCAGAACATGCTCATCATGTATTACAGTTGTGTTGTTGAGCAAGAGAAATTATATAAGCACAAGAAGGCTACAGAAAGAAAATGATTGTGGGTTTGTATGTGTGTGTGTATTAGCCAGTGGAAACTCGGGGAGAGGCGTTGCTCCAGGAAACAGCAGACTGCTTCAGACGGCATCAAACAGAGGCAAGCGGGATTCTTAATAATCTCCAGGATCAAACAGGCAAAGACATGGCCACCGTTCAGTCCTCCAGAGAGGAGCTTTCGACGCGAGCAGCCCGGGCACTCCAAACGCTCCACAGCTTCCTGCGGGAGGAACTCAGGGAAGATATCCCCACTGGTATGCCCTTCTTGCCCCCTGCTGTTTGTGTTCTCTTGCCTTCCTCTCAGATAAATTGTGTGGGGGGGGGGGGGTGCTGCTATGTCTTTTGTTTATATTTGTATTTTTGTTTTCTCAGGCTCCACTCCTCAGCGTAAGGAATATGACTTCCCTCGCGTGCTGGTAAGGTCTCGTGCCCGCGACGAGCTCATCGAGGAGTTTCATGCTCAGATGGAGGAGCTTCAGGATGAATGTGACTCCCAAGACGAACCTGAGGAGGAGATTAAAACTGTTGATCAGGTACCTTTTAAGAGTCAAACAGTGGAGTGTTGGTACCATAATTCCCCAACTATTAGCCGAAGTTTATATATTGATTTTACAAAATTTTATTCAGCTATGAGGTTAATACGGGGGCAGTTAATATGGTATATGGTTTAATTTTTTTAACTTGCATAAAACGCTGTCCTTTGGTTTATACACAATGCGGCTAATACACAGGAAATTACTTTAGTGGGTTACAAAGCCTTCATCAGTGTGCCTGGCAAGTTTGCATCCATGCAGGCTTTGCAAGCATGCATAGTCTTTTCATATCCTTACAGCACCCTAACTCTTTCTGTCAGTTTTTTCTTCTGGCCACCTGGCCAGTAATAGAGTACCAAATATAACAGTATATATACTCTTTTGATCCCGTGAGAGAAATTTGGTCTCTGCATTTATCCCAATCTGTGAATTAGTGAAACACACTCAGCACACAGTGAACACACAGTGAGGTGAAGCACACACTAATCCCGGCGCAGTAAGCTGCCTGCAACAACAGCGGTGCTCGGGGAGCAGTGAGGGGTTAGGTGCCTTGCTCAAGGGCACTTCAGCCGTGCCTACTGGTCGGGGTTCGAACCGGCAACCCTCCGGTTTCAAGTCCGAAGCACTAACCAGTAGGCCACAGCTGCCCCTTCGTGTCGCGTCACGTCACGTCACGTCACGTCACGTTTCCGTATCAACCAAATTTCTGTTTTCCACAAACCAAATTAACAACGTGAAATACTAGGCAGACCAAAGTTTTCTAGAAACTGAACTTTTTTTTTAATTCACGTATTGATAAGCAGTTTGCTTTTCCGATGATTAAAACAATTATTGAGAATAGATCGTCTTTATTTTTTTATTTAAAAACTGAAACCACCGTTGTGTAAAACGCTGTCAACATGGTGCAGTGCTTCACTTCTCATCATGTGATTTTCTTCTCTTAAAATAGATTTATTCTCGTTTTCAACGAAAGAACAAAGCGAAACAATAGAAAAATGCCATCTAGGTTCGGTTGTTTAGAACAGAAAATCTGGTTGCCAGGACAATGTGATGTAATGGCTTTGGTACTCTATTCACAGCATATTAGTGAAATTGTGAAAACAAGTGTAAACCATCTGAAAAATAAGTAGGGCTGCTCAAAAATCATTATCCTAATTGTTTTTGTACTCAAAAGTAATGAGTACTCACACACATATTGTTTGTACAAGTTACCACTATAAAGCAAAGGAGTGTGCTGGATTAATAACTCAAGACAGAATATGGCAAAATATTCATATCTTGATTACGTCAAATTTCGATTAGGTCATTCCAAAATTTGATTGGAGTGGGAGACGGTCCAGTTCGAGGGCCTGTGTCTCCAGAAATGTGCTGAAGTATTGTAGCCATGTTCGTGCTTCTTCCCTCTAGGATTAATCCAACACTGTTCTTAATTTATGCAATACCAGGGATCTACAGAGGAAGAGCTGGCAGCCTCTGATGTCAGTGCGATAACAGAGCCCTCATTTGTTGACATGAACATCATGTGTGACGAGAACAGCAGAGGGCCATTTTTCAAGGTAAAACAAACTCTCTAAATACTTACCAGCCTAACATGACAGCCCTATCCTTTGTTAAGTGTAACACCAAATAACCTAATTTGAATTTCACCTGAAAGTCAAGTAACCATTAATGTGATTTTGACCTGGAGGTTGCATTTGTGAGCTGTGCTCTTCTTTATTTCAGCAAAAGAGTAATGGCAAGAAGAAGAAGAAGGAGGAGAACCGGAGAGCTCCCAGCAGCACCCCCAAAAAGCCAGAGGGTGACGTAGCAAATCTGCCACGGTCCAAACTACCCCTCAGATGTCAAAACTAGAAACACAATTTTGTTGCATTCTCATTTCAATCTTCTATGTACTGTTTTTAGATGTAATATTATATATAAGGGTTTTATGTGTTTGTCTTTTTTATATATGCTGTTTTTCCCTCACTACGAACACCCAAGATGTCTACCTTTTCTAATTAGCGTTACGATCTTATTACACTCTGTTTTGGTTTTCTGATTGTTGTTGTTGTCGTCGTTGTTAATGTTAACTTTAGCACATAGTTCAGGTTTTTGTATTACTGTAGACTGATGAAACTTAAAATGTACAGGGATTATGTTCAGAGTGAGTGTTAGCATGGTGGCACGGCTAGTAAGGCCTGTATTTCACCGTATGTCTGTGCATGAATGGGAATGTAAGCACATGAAAGTACATAAAGTGAGCATCTTAACACGGTCCATACCTTTGTTTATTTCAATTCTATAATACACTTAAATGCTTTTTAAACATTTGCTTCATATTTTTATACTAAATGAAATACCATTGCTTAATAAATAAGAGATATCTCTGTGATTTGAACATAAAGTTTCTCTGGCTGTTTTTACTTTTTTTATCTCTCCCTATGGAAAGAAATTTTAACTCTTGGAAGTGAAGATTATACACTCCACAGGCCTGCTGACATTTATATTTTGCATCACCCAATCTCACTTACTGCCTACTGTCATTTTTACATTTTGTCTTGGTGAACTAACTTCAATTTCTTAAAAGCCTAATATTACAGCTCTGTGAGATAAATACTATCTAAAAACCTTTACACAGTAGTTCATATACAAACTGTAAAGGTCACATAACATAATTCACAGAAGAGGGGACTATTAACGTTGTAACCCTGAATATATTATAATCATATCCACTACCAGAGAAACACTGGACAGGAGCAAAAGAATTAAAGTTCTCCGTCGTACGACGGATTTCCGTCAATTTGATTTTAGAAATGTCATATTTGAGATCGATGCAGATCCGGTGAGAATTTTTTTTAATTTTATTTTCCTTTTTTTAAGTCAACTGCAAATATTAGGTCCGATGAATGAATGTGTGTGATGGTAAATGTTTAAAGACCTAATAGTGTTCTTGAGAACTTTCTGTGTCTCAATCAGAGACCGCTCAAGAAGATAGGCCTACGTCAGCCATGAGTTTCGCTTTGTTTATGTTGTAGCTACACGCTTGTCTCATTGGCCTGGGGCGGTTGATTAAAAAAAAAAAAAACACGTCTGGAGGACGGTCTAAAAGTTGGATTATAGTGACACAATCGAGACAGCTGATTAGATTGCCCAATCCGTTTAACTTTTTTGCATATGATATTGTGAGCTCTATGTGCGAATTCGGAGGCTGTGTTCTTTCCGTGCATCAATGTAGACAATTTCTTACTATCGCGAACTCTTGTCAGGGGAGGTCATTTTTTGGGTGTCACCTATAACTTCAACAGATAGCCTGCTATGCCACCCGATGTACTATTATTGTTACAGTTTTTAATCAACATTATGTGTAAAGCGACGCAATATAAACCGTAGCCTATGCCTATCCCGTCTGATATGTACAACAATGTTTTTCACAAATTGCGACGGAAGGTTTTGACTGAGCGTGTTAACATAAAATAATAATATCGCGAACTGTTGAGTAAGGGGGTCAGTCGTGTTTGTGACGCACAGACAGCCTTGTAGCCCATTTTGCTTAGGCTTCACTTATAACGACAGTAGGCTGTGAGCGTGTTTTGACAAAAAATAACCATGCAATTAAAATAGTCAACTTAAAACTTTGCTATTATTAATGTATAGCACAAAACCATAACCAGTAGGCCTACCAGAACCTCGCATATTAGCGTCATGATTTGTGTGCGTCTATTTGGCAAGGCCACTAGCTGTCATGGATGCGTTGCTAAAGGAAGTCACAGGTGTCAAAAGTTAAAAAATAAATGGAGATGGGCGGCTGTTGGAAACGTGGGAGAACTAACAAGCCATGGTGTAAAAACATAAAGTGCCAGGGGTTTGCTTTTGCGCGGTTTGCTGCAAGAAAATTGTTTATGGATGCAATAGGAAAACGTTTTAGCACGCCAACAATCAGAAGACCGCAATAAGGTTAACGTTTGTGCACTTCAGGACATCTTCCCTACCTGGTGCAACTAGCCACCACGACAGAGGCTACGTTTATGTATGGCTGACCGTTTTTGCGCTCAGAAAGTAGGCTGCGCATGTTCTTTCATAGCGCAACACGACCTGTACCTGTCCCATCACTCTTGTCAACCTTATACAATCTGTTGCTGAAGACAAAAGCGCCCCCACCAGATTGTCGTTATCAGATGTGCAGACCTCCTGCATGAGCACATACAGTATTGCTGCTCATTGGAAAACTAAGTTGTCTGTAAAACTCAAAATTTCCATGTTTTCATTAAGTGCGGATGAGGCAACAAATGGAAATATGAACAATATCTATACTGTTCTGATTCGTTACTTTGATGAGGAAATGTGAAGTCTTGCCAACTTGATTTTATAGATTTTACTTGGTGTTGAATTGTATATCTTCAATTTCCCCTAGGGATCAATAAAGTATCTATCTATCTATCTATTGGCCTGAAGTAATTAAATAAGAGTGTAAGTTAAAGCCTTGCTACAATATTGCTGTAGTAGAAAAGAACAGCAATGGCTAATCAGCAATGGTCAGGGATGGTACTGAAATATTGTTTTGTTCATCAGGAAAACTCAATCTCAATCAAGAACACCTCAATTCGCCTTTTTCACATGGCGGCCATACGAGGCTACAGGGTAGGCCTACACAAATTGTTATGTTCTATGCATTCACCTGTAGGTGGCATTAATTATATAGTAACTTACGAGTACCCTGTAGCCTCGTTTTGGTGTTTATTTGGTGCTTTATATTGCCGGTTGCATCTTTTTGTACATTAAAAACCAATAGGTCGCGACCGCAGGGGTGCTATCTCTATAGATAGATTTGAACAACATTTTTTCACTTTAATCCCTGTAATAGCGTTTGTCCGTTTGATATAGGCTATAATTAATATATGTGTGTGTGTGTATGCGAGAAGACCAATGGTGTATCATAATCTAGATCTAAATTACATTTAGTCAAATCGTTGTAATTTCGTGAGACTTGCAGAGGCTATTATTTTGGTATGATCGCTTAGAAACTCACCCGGAAGTAAAATTGTCTGATTTGACTGAGAAAAAAAAAATAGTTGAACGGAATCAAAGCTATCTCTTGCGAAACAAAGCTAGCTCCTGTTATCGGTGGCTGTTCTTGACAGAACAGCGCCACGATAACGGAATCTTGGATACCAGCCATCAGCGTAGCCCTCTCACGTAATGTGATGCCATACCGTTACGAACGCACATCCTGTAATGGATTTAGAGGAGGCATTCCAAGTTGTTGGAGAGTTCGGGACATATCAGAAACGCATAGTGACAGTGCTCACGTTGTTACAGGTGAGCGATCAGTGTCTTTCTACCTGAGATACACAGACCATCATGTGTTACTGAATGAGCTAGCTGTAGCTAGACGGCTACTCGTAAAACCGTCAATGCGTAAAACAACGAAACATCACCATTGCTGTTTATTCTTCCTGGTCAGGGTTACCGTGTTAGAAACAATGTTGCATTTGAAGTTTCTGTAACCTCATTCGTAAGCATGGGAAGATTTTCTGCGTCGTTGTTTTCCGGACAGAGACCCAGTACATTTGTGAGACGTGGACTTGATTACGTGTTCTTATTTACACAGCGAGTCTATTGTCAATTTTTTCAGGATATAATTAACTGTGGCACTACCGGTCCGCTTGCTGTCCATAATGTGTTTATTGTTTACAGTTAAGATGTTTTCTTGCAGATTTATATGGCATGTCAGTCCATGCTAATAGTCTTGATCGGAGCAGTGCCAAAGTTGAGTACGGAGAAACTAGATGATGCAGGTGGCGAAATAAGCAGTCAAATAACATTCACTGAAGATGTCAGTTCTATTGTTACAGAGGTAAGTGGCTTTACCTTCATCCAAGGAAAGTTAAGTGTGGAAAACACATTGCTGTGTCATTATGCTGAGTTTTGCGTTTCAAATAGTTTTCTGGTGTGATTTAGCCTAGAAATCTAGACGCACCCTAGCGGCGGCAAATTAATTTGCTCAGCCTGTACACATTTCAATGATATAGGATGGCCCGCCAGGCTAGGTGTAATTTGTAATCTGGTGTAATTTGCATAGCCTGATTTGTTGTTTGATCTTGCAAAAGAGATGTAGGCCAATGGGAGCCTCATGCCAATGTATTCTTTTCCAGTGGTACCTGGTCAAACATCAAGCCTATAAAGTCAGTTTAGCTGGAGCTCTGTTTTTTGCTGGGGTTCTGGTTGGAAATGTATGTTTTGGACCCCTATCGGACAGGGTTGGAAGGAAACCAGTCTTTTTGTCAGGTAAAAAGGAAATGCATTCACCCAAATGCACTTTGGACTATCAGGTAGTCCAAATGATCTAACTGTGTCATGTGTCATGTTGGTAGAAGTGTGCCACTCTTACATGGCTTTGATTTAAAGGCTTCTGCCTTCAGTGTAATCACATGTTACTTTCACTGGGAAAATAATCCCACATAAGAAGCTAAGTCAGTTGTTTCATGTTTAAATGTCTGGTTACTCTACTAAGTCCCATGCCCCTCTCTTCATCTGCTGTTTCTCCCCTCAGCTTTGTTTTTCGAGGTGCTGTTTGGCTACGTCACGGCACTGGCCCCGAGCTATGAGGTGTTTGCCCTGTCCCGTTTGTTAGTGGGGCTCATGAATGGAGGGATGGCGCTGGTCTGTTTTGTCCTAACCCAGGAGTATGTGGGCAAGTCCTACTGGGCCCTGACCGGTAATGCTCACATGCTGGCCTTTGTATTTGTGCTAGAAATGCTTAGAAATGCCAGTGTGTCAAATTGTATTGTTTAGGAAGAGGACAATAGTTCATTAATGACACTGAAGCATTTCAGGAGTAAGTTATTTATGCTTTGTTGACAATATCACATGTTCCTCTTTTTTAGGAACCTTGACCAACATGACCTTTGCTGTGGGAATTGCCTTGTTTGCTGCCCTTGGCTACTTCATAAGGCCATGGCGCAATCTGGCCACAGCGGCGAATTCTCCTGGTGTTCTCTTCTTTCTCCTGTGCGTGTACGTGCAGTCACATACTCAGGAAGCAGAGGGGGCTAGTGGGACCCTTGTATTAATTCAGTGACATTCATATGAAGATGTTTGAAAAGAGAACTCTCTCCATGGTCTTTTCCAAACAAATAAATCTGAAATGATTCAATATGTTTACAAAGTATGTATCTGCTGTGTGTATTACACTGGCTAATGTAGGAGACACTCTAAGTGCCTTTTGGGAGATTTATTTGCCTGCTCATGAGTGAAATGCTTGTGTCGCCATCCTCCAGGACTCTTCCAGAGTCTCCTCGCTGGCTGTACTCCCGTGGGAAAACGGAGCAGGCCGAGGAGGTTCTGCAGGACCTGGCCCAGTGGAACGGCAATGGCAGACCCATATTGAAGCTCAAGCGCACCCCCGGTTCGGACCGCCACAATGGCTCCAGCATAGGCCTGATTAACCTGATTACCCACCCAGTGCTGCGCCGGAGGACGTTAGTGCTCATGTATGTGTGGTGAGTGTGGACACGGTCGCTCGGGGAACCTCTTGGAGACCTCTGATTTTACCTTCATCAATAGTTGGTGATCTCTCAGGACACCACTGCACGGGAAGAAGTTGAGCAACTAATGCCATTTCACTCCATGTTTTCCATTGTATCTCCACCTGTCTGACCAATACAAACCTTTCAGTCCTTGAGTTGATGACTCCGCTCAGAGTGCTCCCACGTGTTCATGCACAGGAACTGCTTGTTGACAGCATGTGCACTTTGGCTGCCATGTAAATAAGGGCTCAGAAGCCTAACCACACCCATGGCACCTCTGCGTGCACTGTTTGTCTTCTCTAGGTATGCATGCAGCCTGGTTTATTATGGGCTGACGATGAACGCAAGTGATGACACAGGAAACCGCTACCTCAGCGTGGCCATGTATGGACTAGTGGAGCTTCCGGCATACCCCCTTTGCATATATTTTATCAACAAAAAGTGGTAAGCCTCTCTAGACATACAAAACCTTTTCTTTTTTCACTTGTATGATTACAGACTGCCCATCTTGCATGGTCGACTTGGTGTTTACATGGCTAATTTCATGGTTAAGATCAGAATAGTTAAAATAATTTTACCATTGGGATTCAAAACATTTAGCTGTACATTTTGTTATATTTTGGTTTGATGCTTAGTCTTTTGAATACAGTATTTGGCTTTGGTTTCCCTCAATCAGGGCTGGGAGAAGGAAAACAATGGCAAGCTTTCTAGTCTGTGCAGGTCTTTCTTGTTTATTGACAATGGTCATGCCAACAGAGTCTGGTAAGTTACATTTCTCCCAAGAAAACATAACATGGCATGCCGAGAGTATACATAAGATATACTGTAACTACTATGAAGTACTTGTGAACTCAGTAAATATAGTCCTAAAATTGTTCATCTTGAACTGTACTTTCCCCACAGACTCTTGGTTTAATGCGAACTCTTTAGCTCTGACGGGCAAACTGATGGTCAGTGCAGCATTCAACATTGTGTATGTGTACACATCAGAGCTCTACCCCACTGTTATCAGGTACAGATGTATGCTAATGCTATAAACAGTCTTCCAGAGTAGCCGATGGGCTGTAATGTCGTTTTTTTTGTGTTTTCTGCTGCTGATGACTTCTGACCTCTCCTCTGCACAGAAACGCTGGGCTCGGAGTCTGTTCCATGTCCTGCAGGGTTGGGGGAATCCTGGCGCCATTTGTGCCTTCCTTGGTGAGTACATGTGGATCCAGTGCAAGTTGTCAAGGGTGGATGGTTATGAAATCTCGGATAATGTGCCTCAGCCCTGTGTGACTCAGGGAGGCTGACAGATATGAGTCATCCACTTATGCATGCAACTCCCATCCAAAGAATTTGTAATGGCATGTAGGGGACTGTGGGAGAAAGTTGTTGTAAATAATTCCTCCAACTACTCTAAGTAAACAAGAAATTCTGAGATGACATACATTTTATGTACAATTTTTATATTTTGTATTTCAAGCTCTAAACTGCACAATTTTGCTGTGATTTCTCTATTTTTACTCTTACTGCTCCAAAGTTAGAATATGGCACACCATATATAATTATAAATAATAATGTAGAGCTGTAAATTAAAAAAAATGACTGATCGGACTTAATAATGATTGATAATGATTTGATAATGACAGTCTTATCTTGAGCTGGGAGATTTACCCAAAAGTAGCAGACATGTGACACAAGTATCGTAACACCTCCAATTACCACCACTTTCTTTAGAAAATTCTAAAACAATGATGTTTTTTAATACTTAAAAATAACATTTGATAAATGAACCTTACATTTTTCAGTAGCCATAGGTGTGTAGATTAACCAAATCTGGTTTGGTTCTTACTGGGGTTTTTACTGCCTGAAATATCCGATTTTGTTTACCACGCTCGGAGGTTAGTGCTGCCCTGGTAGGTCGCCTATTTACGCCATTTCAATGGCACATGAACGGTTAGACCGAGAATTCTCGTCATGAAATTAAAATTCCACTGGAGCTCCAAGTGGATTTGTACACGCAGCCTTACAACACTGTTTACAGTTCTTCGAGTCACAGTAAAATGTCATTTTTGGTACATAGCTAATTTAGATACACCTATGGAGTGGGTGTTTGCGTTTCTTTAGGAATCCGCCATCTTGTTTTGTATAGAAATTGATATTAAGTGACACATACATGCAACACGGCGGAAATACGGGACTGGCGGTAATAGGGGGAGTTCCGATAAGTTGTCAATAAAACTCCCAGTTTAGAGAGGTAGGTAAGAAAGTATCCATGTTTGGAAAAGCCTTTGCCATAATATGATTCCCAGTGATTACTGTGGCCTCCCTCACATCTGGTGCCTGAGGTGCGTCCAAAATTGGCGAACAGTGGCAAACACTTGTGGTGAACATGTTTTCTTTGAACAGTTAAATTTGAACGATTTGGTGACGGTAATGGCATTGTTGCCTTCGTCAAGCTCATGTCCAGCTCCACTATATGTTCACGGAGAACTACCTCTTCAGACTGTTTGCAATTGTTCGCAAACGTTGGCCGAAAACTCAAGGCTAACGGAAAACTGTTTGCAAGCGTTCGCCTACAGTATGTTGGGTGCGAATTTGAACGCACCTCTGGTGTCTTTCAGAAAGTGCTGCACGTGTCCATGCCCTTCATGGTGTTCTGTTTGATTGGCATCTCCGCCGGGTGTCTGGGGCTCCTCCTACCTGAGACGCTCAACAAACCTGCCGCTGAGACACTGGATGAGCTCAGCAGCCCCGCCTACCAACGCATAGTAGAGACCAAGGTGATTTAACCTCCACCCACAAGCTCATCCTCAACACAACTTGTGTGCACTTATTGATGAGTAGTCAGCTAGACTTTTTGCTGTTTATTGAGTGTGGCTGCGTTCCTGTTTCTGGTTTAGTCCAATTGCAAACTGACAGTTCTTTGTAATGTAGGGTCTTGTAATTTCCATCTTTAATAAAATGTAAGTGTTTGTAAGGAGATACAAACTGCACATGGTGATCCATACAACCGAATGAAGCATTGAGGTTGTTTGCGTTTTTGAACAGGTGCGCTTATTGGAGGACGAGGAAGTCAAACCAAAGCACAAACTGAACGAATGACCAATCTGGAGACCAAACCAAGAGGGAGAGGTGAAGTTCAGGTCGTGGGACTGCCTGACGTGCCACACTGGCCTGAGCTCTCCCCGGGTGCTCCCTGCCTCCTCCGGACCACAGACCCCCAACCAGCCAGACAGCCAGCAATCATCAGCATCAGCAGCAGCAGCACGGCCTGCAGCCTCCGCGTCTGCACACAGGAGCAGCTTCCGAAGCCTCCGCTCTGAAGGCCAGCGCGGCGTCGGATTCCAGCGGTGGCCTGTCAGGGAAATTCCAGGCTTGAGCTCAGCGGAGTGAACTCTTTGGCTAGACTATCACAGACGCTGAGGGTGAGTGGCAGCCTCTTCACAACAAGAAGCGGGATGTGTGAAAGGGATTTTGTTTTCATGGTGTCATGTGATAAACCTGACGGGGTTTGTTTTCATTTGGTGTCATTCCAAATGAGACATGCCATCTCAGGGCATGAACTTCTCAACCAGTCTGTTCACAAAATTACTCACAGCCTTCAGCCATTCACTAAATGAAAGACAGGACCAAATTATTCCTGGGGAATTCCAAACTGTTGTCTTTTTCTGTTTCAGTCACATAAATCGTGTGATTCTGCCTGATACTATTATCTTGTTTCATACTAATGAGTTTACTTTGTTTTATTAGCTCTGCGTGAGCTGCTTTTAATTGTTGTGCCTTTTCTACAAGGTCAGGAGGCCATAACAGTCAGTACTTCCTCCTACAGTGGGTCTCTAGCAACATATGTGTTAAAGGGGTCAGATTATACAAAATGGCTCTTCAGCTGTCTCTGGTCTCATCTTAGTAATTTCGATAGGTGTTGGCTTCAGTCAGTGACTAGTCAGTCTTGTCTATCAGTAGAATGAAGGTTCAGTGACTTGATCTTGTTTTTTCCAGCCAGTGGAAAAGGTTTTTTGGTCCATTTGGATCTCTTCATAGGGGTATTTTTATAGCAATCATATTGGGAGATTACAGTATTAAATATTGTGCATGTTTGTGAATCCTCGATTTTCAGAGGAGTCGTTATTGCAAAATGGTTAATATGGTTAATACCTCTGACACATATATAATTAATATTAAAAGACTTGAACTCATTTGTTTTGATGTTTTATTTGTAAGTGCAGTGACTCTTTATGGTCGCTAGGGGTCACTGCCTCCGAAAGCAATGCGGTTTGAACCTGGCCCACCTTTGACCCTCTACCCTGACTGTGGCGGTGATGTCAGCATTGACGCAGGTGAGCGAGGCGCAGGTAAACCACAGGTTCCAGGAGCTGAGACATCAAAGGGCCCGAGCATAAGATGTAACCACGCAAATGTTTTTTTTTTTGTTTTTTTTCACCTCCCATTGGATTTAATGACAGCCTATGGCAGAGTTGGCTCAGGCACCTGGCAGAGCAGGTAGACTGAAGGGAGACCAGGGGGAAGAGTTTAAACTGTAATCACTGTTTTGGTTATAAGCCTCTGTCTCCGAGCAATGGCTGACAGCACAGAAATCCCCTCCACAAAATAGATAAACAGCAGAAAGTGATGTGGTCTTGTCTGCAGAGTTAACCCTGTCTTATTAGGGGTCGCTTCTACGGATGATTTTACACTGTTTTATTAAGAATTAGAATACATTTATTGATTTTCAAAGTCTAAGTTTCAACAATAATCACTCAGCCAAAGTATACTTACATGCTTTGATTTCTATAATGCCATTTGATAAATGAAGTCACATCCTGCTTCTGTGTTTGGCCCTTATAGAACTGTCAACCTGGAGTTGTGATGCTTCATTTAACAGGCTGATTGCTTGTTTGTTATGATTTGAAGGACCCTGTAAGTTTCTCCTTAAAAATCCCATGAACTTTGGCAACCAGTGCTGTGAAAGAGTTTTGGCAAAAGGCCTCTAGATTGGAAAATCTTGTATTTACAGCTAATCTGAGTTACTCTGACAGAATCTCACGGAACTGGGTAAATTTAACCACATATGCTTTCATATGCAATTTGAGATCACCGAATGTCAGAAAAAAATCATTGCTTTTTTTAGTTCATGTACTATTAGGCCAGTTATTGTTTTTTGTGCTCACTTTCAAAAGTTGATGGTTGATTGGTGGTTGGTGGTTTATACAAGTCATTTCTTGTAAGAACTGTTGCATCTTGTATATAACCCTGCCAGTAGGGGGAATGTGCGAGTGCATCTTTAACACAGAAACTCCCCAGGCCCCTCATGTGCTGCTCAGAGTTGAAGTATGCCCTGAGTAATGCTCCTACTGTGTAATTAGGACTGCAACTCCCCTGGCTCATGGTGTATCCTCTTGAGACACTCAAGGGCATGACTGAGCCGAAGCAGAACGCATTGACACATGAACTGTGTTGGATGCCAAGAACTTAGTTCACGATTAGGTCAAGTTATTTGCATGTGACAAACAAAATTGAATGAGTTGTTTGGGCAGAAAAATTAGGAAGTTATCGTTGCTAATGTTCAAGGAACTTCTGCTGATTTCTTTGTGAGATGAAGGTGGATAGAACCAGCCAAGAAGGGGGAGGCACCAACAAGTAATTCCTTCATGGGAGTTTTTTTTTTTTTTTTTAAGTCGAATGGATGGAAATGTTTAACTCATCTTTGTTCAACCGCTGGGCTCACTTTACAGACCTGAAGCATAACGACAGGAGGTACAGGGTAGAATTCAAGTCCTTTAGTCATGTGTATGAGATGTGAAATTTTATCAAGCAGAGAAGTATAATTATGAGTAGAAGCGACCACTAACAGATTTGTTTTCTTGTGCCTTCTGTTCAATATTTGAATCACATTGAATAGACTTTAGTGGAGGAAACCATGAGAACATTTGGTACAGGGTAATGGTAAATTACAGCCTCTGGTACACTTAGTCACCTTGATGTTCAGGCCAAACTTATGTGTGTGTGTGCTGAGAGATTTGTGGCAGCCAGACAAACATCATTCACCTTCTGTCAGAGAACACCTCATAAATTGTGGAAGGTGACATCAGGAAACACAGAGGTCACCTACAATCTGTTAAGGGCCACCAATGGGAAACATAAAAACACAAGCACACTCCTATTAGTAAAGGAGTGTAACCATGCTTGTAGCTCTCGTTCTCTCTCTCTCTCTGTCTCTCTCTGAATGTAGCCTCCACACTGTTAAAACTGCTGGGGGAAACAGCCGTACCATCATTCATTCAGACGTTGGCTATGACGTGTGTCTCTGAGCAGTTAAATGGATAGCACCCAAGAAAGAGCCAAAGAAGGACCCGGTGTAAGTCTAAGCATACCCTGCACTCAGCAGCATGTGAGCAAGAGAGATGGGGGACAGATATGGAGGAAGAGAGAGCATTTCCCCCTACGAAGTGGCCCTCGGCTGTAGCGCAAAGTGCATTGTGTCATTGGAGCAATAAAAACAGTGAGAGAGCTTTAAAAGCGTGAGGGCTGGAGGAGACCGGAGAGGAGAGAGTGAGTGTAAAGTGGGATGCGCTCCAGCATTTTTTCTATTCAGCCGTTTCCTGTTATTCCTAACACCCGTGAAACAGGTGTACAATCTGAGTCACATCCCAGCAGATCCATCAGGAAAGGTCAGCCAAAGTTTATCCCACTGTGTTTTTTTTTGTTTTGTTTTGTTTTGTTTTGTTCTGTTGTCCAAAGATACCATAGGATACCCACAGTAGTGCTAGTAGTGTTCCTTGTTATGTCGTATACATACGCAGACTGTTTATATACAGTATGTGTATATATTTAATGTGTGTACATGCTGATCTATGTGTTTAAGTAGTGTGTGTGCACAGTACTTTCCATTCCTGAGACTCTTCTCTCAATTCTCTCTTATATTGGTGCAACAGGTTAGGACAATATAACTTAACTTGTTACTTACAAGTTAGATTGTTTGGGCTTAATTCTACATACAGTGATGGCCAAAAGTATTGGCACCCATGCTAAAGTTGACTGAAAAGAGGAATATAAAATCATCTTTTGGAAATTGATCTTAATGCCTTAAGTGAAAAATGAGGAAATATCTAGGACACCAATTATATAATAAGGACACCAATTTTCTTAGTGAATGAATAGTGTATCATAAATAAATAAATGTTCTTCCTTAAAATACAGGGATCATAAGTATTCCCACCCCTATGTTAAATTCCCATAGAGACAGGCAGATTTTTATTTTTAAAGGCCAGTTATTTCATGGTTACCTTGTTACCTTGGCCTTTGGAATTAAAATAGCCCCACATCATCACATACCCTTCACCATACCTAGAGATTGGCGTGGGTGTTATTTCAGTTAGCCTATTAGCTGGTTTGATTTGCATTGAGCTCAATGAGCATCAACAGCTACCTACTGTATGCATACATGGTGTGATGGCATACATATTTACATATCAACACGAATGTCAACATTGTGGGATGTTGCAGAGGACAGACCTCTCTGTCAAGTCGTTATTTCACCGTTCACCAGCAGACAGGAAGCAGAAGAATTTACGAGGACATAAATGGAGACGCTTGACGTCCGAGTCTATAGCCAACGGTCAAAGATCACTGTGGTCTCGGAGTTCTGCCACGTTCAGGTTCAGACCATGGTCTGAGAGGCAGGAGGGGAGCTGCAGTTCACTACCAAGTTTTCCCTCCACTCTGAGGTCACCAGATGCCACGGCAGTTCCGCCCAGGAGAGCAAGCTGGATCTCCTCCTTTAGGCAGACAGGTTCAAGTGCAGTTCACAGGGCGAAGAGAAGCACACGAGTCCTAGTAGGGCTCATATCTATATCATGGTGCACTCTCGCTCCGTTGGGAAATTGAGGCACTTGAGCTGAGAGACTTGACTGTACTTGCATTATCGAGGGGAAAAAACGGATGTTGGTCTCTTGAAAGCCCCTTCCAAAGGCTGCACTTGTCTGTCCGATGGGAGAGATGCTGGGAGTCTGACTGCAGTGTTTATGTTTCTACTAGCCTGACTTAAGTGAATGGAAAAACAGGTTCTCACAAATACAAGAGGCATTCCAGTCTGGCACAGAAATATTCATGTCCTGATTTGACAACATGATCATTCCTACTGCCAACTCCAATTATGTTTATTCCAAAGAAAACTCACTTTTTAAAAATAGTTTAACACTAGAGTATCGCTACTGTTCTACTCTCTACCCTGACTACTCTAAACTTCATGAAGTGGCCATTTCTAGATAATGCACTGAACCTGGCACCTCGACTTTAAAGGGTGCATTTCCTGGATGCATGATTCAATTCTCGACAGGGACTCTCACTTTTCTGTTGAGTCTGAAGGGCTGTGTTAGACTCATGAAAAATGTATCGACATGCTTAATCTGCTCCATTCCAGTCTCTCCCGAGGTGTCCGTGTGTGCGTGTTACCCTAAATGGATGCATTAGGGGAACTTTATATAAACGTTTACTCTTAATGTGTCATCCAAAGGCTCACTGTGTTTAATTAAATACTAAAAAGATAGGTGACCAATGCAATACAAAATATAATTCCACATCCTTATAGGTCAAAGGTCGTGTGCACTCATTCATGCTCTGAAAATGAGATCTCCCCTGACAGCACAGAATGAGGTCTGCTGTGCCTGCTGTAACATGATCATCTTTCTCAATAACAATTCTCTCTTTTGGCAAAGTTCTTTGCAAGGTTATGCTTACAAACATAGTATTGCTGCCTCATTAAGGGCAAAGAATTTGGTACCTTTGTCAGAGAGCAGCAGAAGCATTTCATATAAATTTACTGTAAAATAAAAGGATTTTGGACAACATCAATAAAAATTTTCCTTGAACAAGAGATTAAATTATGGGGAGCTTGTTCATATCACGTCATCATGTCTTGCCACAGGATTTGCCAAAGCACTTGGGGCTTGAGGAGGATGTTGAGATGTTTTGGTGGTTACTCCAGTTGCCCCCAGATTTTTAGTTCAGTACTATCTGCTGTCATTTCTGTCTCTCCTGCGCCCTGGCCCTTATGACGAGTCTGTCCTCCCCACTTTTTACAGCATAAAGTCTTATACAAGGTCTTTCTATTTTCTGATGGTTACTTTTATTGTTGTTAGGTTTAGTTAAAGGAAGACCGTTAGAATAGAACTGTGGAGTACAGCCACTAGCCTAGAGTATATATTTTTTGTTTCTGAGAAAATGTACTGTAAGCTTCAATGGAATGGTACCTGTAGGTGTAAGCATATGTGAAAGACACAGACCAGCAAAGTAAAGGGACGATGTAAGTTATGACAGACCCTGTCTGACCTTGACATAAGATTGTAGCACTAGTGATTTATTTCAAGTCATGAAAGCAAAACAGTGTTAATGTTTTGATAATGTGCATGTTTGCAGAAAAGAAAGTCACTGCAATTGCCAAACTGCAATCTGTAAAACTGCAATAACTTCAGTTACTAAGTTAATGGCAGTAATCACTTTTATAAAGCATGTGTGTAGGAGATACAGAACAACAAGGATGGAACATGACGATAATGGAGAGATGAAAAAAGATGATGTCTCTACTTTCGCCTCTCTAAGGTGACCTGTAGAGAGCGGAGGGCAGGCGGAACTCCCGAGGTCTGAGATAATGATCAGGCCTGTCAGACAACATCTGCTCCCGCCACATTCCAACACACACACCCGGCGAGGACAAGCTGGAACTACCACCAGAGTTCATGACTGACAAATAGCCCCTGGCAGCTCTACACACACACACACACACACGCAAACAAGAATGTTTGCACTGAAATTAGGAACTCTGTATGCTATGCACAAAGAGTCATTTCCATATCCTCGTGTGCACAGGACAGGGGAGAGGGGCAGAGTGATGCAAGTCATTGATGTATGTTGCTTGTAAGAACCCCACCCCCTATGTCATTACTGATCTCTAGCTTCACCTCAAGTTACCTGTTGTACGTGCTCATTGAGGCCTGTGTCAAGAGGGCTGGAGCTGATGCACTCATGCCTTCCTGTCCATGTCCTGTCATTTGTTTTCATTTTTATTTTACAAATACCTTTGTGTACAAACATGCTGTCGATGTCACCCCTATACATGCATGCAGATATGCATTTAAAGAAGTCTATATATCCATGTATGTGCACGATGCATAGAGTCTACACATTCATAGTGCTGCAGCCATTATAAGCTATGATGACATTTGTCCCAGAGACTCATACAGCAGAACCTCCAAACAGCACTTATACAGGGGTGCGTTTCCCAAAACCATGTTAGCAACTTAGTTGGTTGGCAATGGGAAATTGCATTTGCAACCAACAAAGTTGCTCAACTATGGTTTTGGGAGACGCATCCCAGTTCACCATGCTCACATTACGGTCACCAAGGTTTGCCTTTATGTACATGCACATGTTTTGCAGTTTTGGCTCTTTGGCAGGAACATGCATATGAGTCTCCATCATCTGACACGAGGCTTTGCCAGTCTATGACCTACATTCCACTGGTGGTTTTGTAAATTCCATACATGTATTTTATGCTCCAGGCCACGTCCTTTCATCAGGTCTCTCTTCGTGTGTGTGTTTCCCTGCACACATTCCATTGTCAGTTTTGTGTTCATACGTGGGTCTGTCGGATCTGCTGGTCCTCCCCATGCTGTCGGAGTCTGGCTGGCCATGTGTAAACTTTGGGGTTGTGGCCCGTGCGTATTTTTGTAGAGATGGGGTGGTTGTCACCTCCTGACCCATAGCTGTTCAAACTAGCCACAGGCATAACTGGTTTCGGAATGAAAACAGAGGCACGATGTTGTTCTGGCTAATTTCCTCTAATGCCCCTGCAAACTTATCAAAGTACACAACGTGTTTAACATTATCAGTGTACCGCTTTCGCACTACATGTTGTTCGCCTTGCCTTTTCTGGTTACATTGTGATGAGGCCTGAATCTTCAGTTGGATTTAAATAGCTGTTCCCTGGGCTTTTAGATGGATTCTTTACATTAATCACTAGGGAAATAAAGAAAGGACACAAGCCTCACAAACAGACTGCACGTGTATAATAATAATAATAATAAATATAATTAAGCTTGTTAAATCACAACAGAATCTACATTTAACTTATCCGAGTTATGAGCCTTGTGTATTTCCATAATAATGAACACATACAAAGTTAGTGTTTTGGAGGAAGGTATAACACTACGCAAACACATTTTGATTATAGAACATACTATCTGTTGACATAAATAGCCATCTAGACTTTTCAGAACTCAAGTGGCTTGAAAGCAAAGTGTTTTCTATATGACCTCTACCAGGAGGCTTTTAGCTTGTCTGACTGACAGGTAGTCCCTTAAAATGTTCCAGTGGTCCATCAGACACACAATACGGTTAGGTGCAGTTTTTTTAGATAATGTGCTGTGTACGTCTAAAGAGACAGCAGTCTTCACTGATGTGCGTTAAAAACTTGTTGGTGAGGAGAGAGAGAGAGAGTTTGAATTTGCAAAAGAACTTATACAAAAGACGAACAGATTAAAACATAAAGTCAGTATGTTTTGAAAAGAATCACACTGCAAAAAGTGTAAATTCACAAACTAAATTCACCATTTACAACTGAATATAAAACTCAATTTAAATATCAAATACTCTCAAACATTTGTACATTGCAACATCAGTTGCTTTATAAAAAAGCAGTCTATAGCCGCAAAAAACACTACAGCATCCTGATCCTGTCTATTTTCAATCTTATTCTTCCAACTCATATGAATGGTCTCTTTATCTTGACCTAAAATGAAAACTATTTATCTGCATATTTTAAGGGGTACAACCAAACATAAAAGTCTTTTGTGAAAATGTTTCACTGAAACCTTCAAAAAGCCTCTCCAATATTAAAACACCCATCAGTCTGGGGCGGTGAACTGGGCTAGTATGCAGTAGCCACACAACGTTGTGGGTTCAATTCCTGGCTGCTACCATTATGCCCTTGAGCAAGGTACCTTACCCTTAGTTGCTCTGGGGACACTGGCCCGTGTAATAACTGATGTATGTAAGTCGCTTTGGATAAAAGCGTCAGCTAAATGAATAAGTAAGTAAGTCTGGGAGACCACCAAGCTGAGAAGAGCTGAAAAATAGCTGTCCTCTTCTTTCAGCCCAAGTTCAATTTCAGTTCAACTCAGATCTCAAAATATACTTTGTTTTTCTTGTGGATTTAGGAGAAACAGCTGAGATCTAAATAAGGGCTGATTTATTTTGTGAAACAAAGAAAAGACATTTTCAAGACAAGGTACCTATTTGCAGTAGGTATTTCTATTTTTTGTTGTTGTAGGAGTTTTCCTGGAGTTTAGAGCCCCAATTGTATTTACAATTAAATTTCCTTGAGTATTCTACACATTGGAAGGGATATGCATCTTCAAATATACTGTGCTCTCTAAACAAGCACAATGTAAAAACATTTGATAAGACGATGCCTACTCACTTATGAAGTGACATCAGAGTATTAATTAAACAGCTGGGGCCACGTGGAAGCCAAGCCGTCAGTCAGGTGAGTGGTTATGTGGACTTTCGGGCGTTTCATTACAGTGAAATCTTTGCAAAGCCCTCCTGTACTGACACTGAAAATTGACTAATTTATTAAAGCTCCTGTGTCCTCATTATCACCTGAAGATGACGGTAGCACTCCACTTCATCGTTAATGACTCCATGAATCGCCACATCCTGTGTCATCGTTAATGACTTAATGAATCGCCACATCCTGCTTGCGATTTTACCTTTTCAAGGAATTTGCACTGTAAATGGTAAAGCCCCCTGCCAAGAACCGGTGTTATTTCTGGCGGATGTTTTCTGCTCCAGTGACATGATGTTGTAGCCTACATTTTGTTCTAAATTGAACTGTTATCTGGACATTTTTTCAGCGCAAGGTTTAAGACAAAACCATTAATTGAACAAGCTGATGTCAATTACTAGACCGCATGTAGCCCATATTTTTGCTTGTGTAAGCTTACCAGTGGTGGAGAGTGTGGGCATGCCTGCTTAGTGGCCTAACGAGCCTCGGATGATTTGTCCTAGAATTCCCAAACAGTTAGCCTGGGGGTATAGCGACAGGCTAGGCTATGTCGCTGCTCGCACACTAATGATGTAGATCTTCCATCTTTACTGCGGCTATAGTGGCAGGAGATGAGCTGATTGTCCGGACGCTAAGTGTGTAGGCCTACACACATTACCACACCCCGTAGGAGATGGGGACCCTAAATGATCCCCATAATAGCGATACTGCATGAGAAAAAGGAACCCTGTAATTTGCCGGCTAATCGGCCTATTTTGGCTATACTTTGGATATACTTTTCATCCTTCTCTCCTTTTTTAAGTAGCCTACAATAGTCCCACCTACCCACAGAAAAACGTTAACCATCACCATTGTCGTTATTTATTATTTCCTTGTTTATAAAAGTAAACCACATCTTGCGTAATTCAATGCATTGTACACTGCATATACTGCCCACTGCCCACTACATTGTGGGTATTGTTCTCAGGATTTATAAATGAATGATTCACCAGCGCTATTACTGGGCTCCAGTTCTCTGACCTGCTGGTGACCTGCAGCACAAACTTCGGCATCTCAGTGAACCATGCAGAATTCGCCAAGTTCACTGGTTCTTGACAATGCAGGGAAGTCCTAGAAAAACATAACTGCACGACAGTCCCTCCAAACTGGGATTAAAATGAATTGTTTGTTTTAGATTTATTGGTGATCTTGAAATAAATGTAGGATTACTTTGACAGAGGTTAATTTATCAAAAAATCTCTGCTCTAATCTGACTTGACTGTATGACCTGTAGCACAATGGCATAAACTTCCCTGAGGTGAGTCCATATGACGTCGATGCAAAACAAAGTTAAATCATCACCTAGGAGCAGGGTTCAAGCCAAAAGGTCACTCGGGGGTCACAGGGACGTTTGCTATAAAGGCTAGTTGGGGTATAAACATTTTCTAATAGCCACTTTGTCTATTATGAGTAGCAGACATACATTTTTATTGAAAATCACTGACAAGGGGTCCTCTTTCCTCTTTATACCAGGTGTTTCTATATTGATGATAACTGACAGCATTCTGATGGTTGATCAAAGCTTTCAAACTATGCTTCAACATAATGCCTGAATGAAAGGTTAGTGACCTGTAATGTTTGTATTTAACTGAAAACATCTGTTTATTTCCATAATACTCATTACAATGTCCTTTATGTTATGTAACTGATATACACATATTAGGAATCTAGCCTATAGGTTACAGGAAAACATTGCACATTAATATGGTACGATTTAAGATGCACAACCTGACCCCAAAATAATAATAAAAAAAAATACAACCAACAGTCTAAAACAGAGCACGACAACGAATAATTTACAGAAATACAAATATATACATAGGCCTACTCACAACACTTGGAAAAAAAGGTCTTGCGCACTTTTCTCGGTTAGAGAACCTGTTATAATTCGTTCGAGCCAAAAATGCTCTACACAAACCATCACACATAAATTAGATCTCTGATTGAGAAAATATGAACCTATATATATATATTTTTTTCTAAGAGTATGTGGATCAAAAGTGCTATACGGTTTGATTCTCCTTCCCTTTTACCAACCCAAATTCTTGATTCACAGCACATGAACCCTTCTTCACATTTTACATTCCGCATTGCATGAATTCAGCAGGAAAAATAATGGAATCACACAATGGGCTATATTCGTATTTAGAAAGTAACAAACCAACCTGATGCAGCATAGTCAAAGCACTATGAATGTGGTGACATACACGGACTGCTAACTATGTTATAGGCTATATTCTACAGTAATCTATAAATAGAGCTTATTTTGACCTACTTCATTTAAAACATATACTATACAGTTTTGTCTTACAGGGTGTAACACATTTATGAGGCATGTATTTTACAATGAAGTCAAAGTAACCAAATGAATAGGTTGTATGAGTCCACGGACCTGGTAACTCCACTGTTCAGCGAAGACGTGCAATGTTCGTTCACCAGTCTCGACTGCTTATGTTCCTTATGTGCTGCTATGGTCTCATCACATTTATAGAGGCATAACTACGACTTTAAACATCACAGTACAACAATGATGGATCTTGTTTGAACATAAACGTTGATAAGCCAGACCATATAGGCTATCATCAGCCAAAGTTACTTCCTTGGCGTCCTTGGTTATGTTCAGCATCACTCAGCTGCTGTGTTGACTGAAGGGTGACCTAGTTATGTTGCAGTCTGAAACACTCCGTTCATTGTCCATAACTTCAATTAGTGATACAGCCTTTGTACAATGTATATTATAATGTAATAATTTAAAGCGAACGGTTCTTCAATTTCAAGATGGAGGAATATTTTGTGTTCTTAAATGTAACTTGTCTGGTTATGACTGTTACATCCACTGAAATTCCTGAAACTGAAATTAACATGTAAACCGTTGACCGGATGAACAATTGGCACTGTTTGCATTCTGGGATATTTTTTTGTGACCAGTCGCCATTCCGCCGTTCCCAATAATTCAATAGTCAGAGTTTTCAAAATGATTACAGCCAGCTCCCGTCCAATACATGTCCGCACGCCCCCACCAAAAGGAACGTAATTGAAGCGTCCGCTTTTGCTCTCGTCACGGTCTGCGTTGAAACGGTCTGGGTCAAAAAGCTCTGGACTTTGGTAGACGGCTGCAGTCTCGTGTGTGTCTCTGATGCTATACATTACACTCCAGCCCTTTGGAATCTGATACCCCTACCAAAACAAGACAAACAGAATTAAAACAATAAATTAATGAAAAACGTCACGTCCCCTTTTCAGAAATATATAGCCTACTCTTGACACTCCTATTGGCTTTTATTTTAAACATTCCATCAGAAATTATAATATGGGCAATTAACGGACTTTTCATTACAGAAAGATATTCTGCCTTCCTAAATATGAAATCGAAAATCCAAATGACATGAATTGGCCTACCTACCCATCTACAATGAAATAATTTGGGGTCCACGTATTGATTAGGCTAGACAGCGCAGCACTCCTCATTAAACGAATTTATGATTAAATGTGACAATGTTACAAAATGATTGTTGTTATTTTCTCCTTGACCAGCACACACAATACACATACAATACAATACATATACAATTCATTCTCACTAGTCGGATCTGTGGGGTCGGAATGCTGTAGCCTAGTTTTGGATACCTCCAATACGCTTTGCAAATTCGACTACTCTAGCATTGAACCATTTGGAAACACTTTACCTGAAATGAAATCGCACTATTTGGTTCTTCAATTTTACGATAGGCCTACATATCAGCTTCTCACATACACTGTTGGCTACACAGGTAAATAACACTTACATTAAGTTCAAAAGTCTGAAGCACCGTTCTGTATCCTCCAGAAACGGGTGGAAGAAACCTGAGCACTTCCTTCACAACGCAGTCAACATAACGCAACTGCGTCAGCTTCTCCAAGCTCAAGTAAGGGACTTGGACACGAGAAGCCTCGTTGTCAACGGTGTATCCAATACGCACGCCATTGGAAGTATTTAGTAATCTTTCAGCCTCTGGGCACCTCTGTCCTTGGTCTGTTGATGCATCGTTCAGAGGCACAGCTGACATACTCTTCCAGCTGGGTTCTATGTGTTCGGGGGCTACATTGTTGGAGTGCTTCTCCCCTCCTAGGCCCTCAATCACAAGTTCTTTCCTCGCTTTCTCCACCACATCAGGGTGTTTCAGCAGCTGAAGAATGAGGGACGTAGACGCGCTGGCTGTTGTAGAGTGGGCAGCGAAAATCAACTCCACTGCAGTCTCCTGGTAATGGCAAATAATGGGTGAATGGGTAAGTCATAATTAAGTCATTGCTTTGCTAAATCTTAAGTAAGAGTTCTTCAATTTCAATGGCATTGACAAAGAGCATCTCTTCATGTAATTTAAATAGGCCCACCATGTTTACCTTAAGTTCCTGCAGGGTCATTTCATAATCATTTTCTTTGGCAGCGCTTAACATGTAGTCAAAGGCGTCGCAGTACTCCTCCGAATGCTGCTTCTGAAGCTTCTCCTCAATAATCTTCTCAATGGATGCATGGAGTATTTCCCTAGCTTTGATACCCTATGGAAGTAACGATATAGCCATGCAGTAAGTGTCGTAGCCTACTGCATGGCTGTTGTGCGCCATCAAGTAATGGCACATTCCAATTCCATTAAACTACATTTGTGCACATAACCTAAAATACAATCAATAATATACTCGACAGTGATATCTCATGTCTCTGAGCATTACTGTATGGAATTTTCTCTTAAAGCACATTAGTTACAACAGATTTGAGAGATTTGTATTGATGTCTTGATGATTGTGTATTTTCCTTACTTTACGCAGTCCGCTGAATGGCGCATCAATGGGCAAGGAGAATAGATTATTCATCAGTTGATCAAAGATCTTAGAGAGGTATATGATGCGGTCCTCTTCAAGCCTCAGACCGAGCAGGACTGTTACAGCTATTCGAAATGTAAGCGACCTTGCTGCCGCATAAACATCCACAGAACCGGCCTCTGCACACCATTTAGCAATTTCAGACTTGACAACATCTTGGAGGCGCGTTAGATACGTTTCCAAAGCCCCGCGGCTAAACACTTTTGCCAAGATCTTGAAGACAGAAAGGGAGTGATTAAGAGTTATTGCACTAGACTTTCTGATACAAGAAACAGCAGGTCAACATTTGAATTAATACTTTTTGATTATTTCACAAATAAAATATTGTATTAAGCATGGTACATGTTCACATCTCACTCAGCAGCATATCTTACACAGAAGCAGACAATGATATGAAAACGAAAAACAAAAAAATGATGCCTGTCGAACACCTGAGGCTTTCATCTATGCAGTCTAGTAGCTATAATCGATATTTATCCATGTTGAAAATAATATCAAATATATCAAAAATAATATCAAATAGTGTGGATAGTATTAAAGCAAGATAATTGCAATTACTAGCCTACCTTCCTTTTCGTCTTATGAAGATCCCCCACAGAATTGACCAAAGTGTGGGGTCCAAGGATGATACGCGTGCTCTGGGGCCATTGCGTGCACACCAGGTTGTGTTCTCCCAGCAGAATTTTACGGATGTTTTCTGCACCAGTCACACGAATGACAGGTTTCCCCAATAGATGTGTTTTAAACACGGTGCCATGCCTCTCTCTCCTAGAAATATGGAAACTGGACCCCTGTAGTGACACAAGCATGCAAGCAAACACACACACACACACACACACACACGCACACACACGTGAGTTAAAATCAGATTTACAGTAGCGTGCACCTTCATGAATTTCTAAGCGCCTTCCTATTAGGACAACCTCCCTGACGTGTGTGCGGCACGAAATTGAGGTGAAAACGTCTGTTTTTCACCGCAAGGAACAATTGCCTCTTCAAGTCTACACTTGCTGCTGAATAATTCCAAAGGCGCAATCAGAGCTAAAATGTTCCTGAGCGCGTCTTGAAGCACACTGGGTTCAAACCACAAAGATGTTCAGAGTAAACTATACAAAATATTTAAAAGGCACAACGAATGTCAGAAAAGGATATAGGTATCTGAACAATATAACCTATTTCTATGTTGGCTATCGTACCTGAAAAAGCCAGTGGAAAGTTTCCCCGACCAGCGGCCAACCCATAGAACCCTCAGGTAACGGGAGCTTGCAGTCCTTGTCCCGTGTGATGGTCCACCGGAATGTCCAGAGTTGCCGGGATAGCGCAAGCAGGAGTAGCGCAGGCAAAACCGACGTGAGCGCGGAGACCAGCGCAGATATCAGAGTAGTCCCGAACACGAACATTTCCAATACTCG
This sequence comes from Alosa alosa, assembly GCF_017589495.1. Classification (NCBI taxonomy): domain Eukaryota; kingdom Metazoa; phylum Chordata; class Actinopteri; order Clupeiformes; family Clupeidae; genus Alosa; species Alosa alosa. Next base: position 8,548,196 of record NC_063206.1, on the reverse strand, counting down.
ACCCTCTAAGGCCCACTGCTCAACCAGCTTTGACGTGCAAGTGTAATTGCCTTCGAGAGGTGGGAGAACCAGTAGCTGTGCCCGAGCACACGCGTTGCGTCGTAAGAGGTAGCCGCTTACCCTCTCCAGTACTATGCAGGAATGAAATACCTGGGAGGAAACAGAGGTATGGTAATTCGTCGTGAAAGGACTCTGGCCATGCATCAAGAAAATGTACCAGTTGAGATGACACGAGACCATTTGCAGCGTTACGCATTGTTAGCTGGTCTGTCCACAAAATTATATTTAGGGTTAAAATCCCAGACCCTTACCCATAACTCCATCTGTCATTTAACTTTCGGTTGAATTGCGTGAAACTGACAAGTATTTCAAGTAGTTTTACAAGTTACATGTACCAGCATGTCTTTTTATGTGAATTTTATTCCTTTTGAGGGGCTCTATCCCCGAGGCTGAGCAAACTTAACTGTTGCTTGCCCGTAAATCACATTCTAGAGCGATATGTGCGAGGCTTTGATTGAAATACTGTCAGTCAGTGATTGGATAGGACGTGTAAAAAAGGCGGATGCTGACAAAGTGTTTCACCCTCAAGATATGAACTGTGTCAAATGCCCTGGCACATCGGAGAAACGTGCATAAGTCTTCAAAATCATTCGACATACATACAGGCTATTTTACTGTCGAAAAATAAATCAGTCCCTCCATAGCCTACACCACAAAGGTTTCCCGACTTACCCTTTGAGATGTAGAGTCATGTCGTTGACAGAGGAAAAGTTCCCAACTGTGTGGCTATCTCTCAGAGATGTAAAGCGTCCTCCCTGCAGCTTCCTCGCTTTATAGATTTCGGCATAGCCTCCTTCATGAACCACCTTCGTAGATGACGTAGTAGATATGCGTTTTTTCCGAATAGCTGAGGTTGTTGATAAGCCGCGAGGGTTTATTGAAAGTTTAAATAAACACTTTATCAAGACGTGGTGTCTGCTCTCAGTTAAATAACAAAAAGGGGAGAGCAGTAGTAGCATAATAAGGGGTGTTCGGATCGAATGGCGACGGATCGAGGAAACAGGTAACCAATCACAGAAAACCACTGTGTTTGAGTGACTACCGTTCATAGCCAAGCGCGCGACTGTGTGTGCACAAAAACGCGCACGCACAACCAAAACAGGTTTCCCGCTTCAACTCATAATTCATTTTGGCTGTAGCAAACATGCAGATTTTATAGCTGGTAGGCTATCCATTTGTGCCAAACATGTATCCATGTGTGCTTGGCTTTCCGTGTTGGCTAATTAAGTAGGACCTAAATAAATAAAAAATAAATAAAACAAATAAATAAATATAAAATCAAAAGAAAAAAATGCTTAGCCACTATTAACAGATTATTCACGTTTAGATACAGCCGATGTTGTCAGGAATTAATAAGATGCGATCAGAAGGGTTTACACAAGTTGTAACACCCAACATCACAACTTCAGCTGACCGACCACCTCAGCTATGTGGCCTCAGAGGGATGATTTAGCATTTAAGCGATGCCTCAGTAAGGCCAGGTGGCTCATATCCTCTTCCGTTAGCGAGTGCCTTGAACACCTGTTGCATTTTGTTTTGATGTAAAGGGGGAATGTCTCCTCAGGCCGCGGAAAGATCCACTGGATTTCCCTTCAGTAAATGCGTGTATATTTTCAATGTATTTTCAATGTGTTTCCCTTTAACATATAGTGAAATTAACTCCGTGCTGTTATAAATAGAAAAACAGGAATATAATATGTTACTCGTTTGTATAATAGGCCTAATTATTCGCATAATTGAAACGACTAATTTGGATATCACGGAACCCAATTTTAACCAAGGAAAGATTGAAATTGTGTGTTTGGGTAGGCTCTTGCATTATTGCCACTGATGTAATGATTTAAGACTTAATATAATATTAACAATAGAAAGCAGAACTCATTCAGCTTCTCTCATTTTTAACTTCAGGTATACCAATGGTCGAAAAGGAAAAGATTCTCTGTAAAATACAGATGCAAAATAGTCTATTTGAAAAAGCAAGGAAATGTCTAATAAATACAAGAGTGAAAAGGGAAGTTTCTTATAGGCCTATGATCTGGGTTTATTTATTTCTATTTTTATTTTATTTATTTGTAAAATGATGCAATTAAGTATGGAATTAATTTAGCTGGATTGTGTTAAAAACTGATGGCCACTGGTCTAGTTTAACCAGATAAAACACTTTAAAAAAGTTTAACCAGACAAAACACTTACTACAGTATTTTTTTTTTCCTTTTTAATTTTGTGTGGATTTTGTATCCATTTTCATCCAATTTAGCCTGTCTAACCATGCCATCTTGATATTTAGCCTGTCTAACCATGCCATCTTGATATTTAGCCTGTCTAACCATGCCATCTTGATATTTAGCCGGTCTAACCATGCCATCTTGATATTTAGCCTATACATTGTGAAACCCAAGGCATGAAAACACAATGCTGTGAATGGCACCGGCTTAGTAAGTAGGATACCGCTCAATGCTTGTAGACATACTGACATAATGGGGTGAGGGTGAACAAGGGAGCCCCGCGGTACACAGAGAGGGACGTTTAAAAAGACTGTCCAGATGAGAATGCGAGCCAGGGATGATGAGGCTGCATCTTTATGTGCCCTGTGAGGACCATAGTTGGTGTCACTCACCAAGAGCTCCTCATTGGTGATTCATGACTGAGTTGTGTTGTTCGCTGGCCTTTCTGCAACCCAGTTGTCTGTCTTCACTTTCTTTCTCCCTCTTCTCCTCTGTTATTATGTGTAATGCGTGAGACCATATTATGAATGCTTTTGTGATGAATCACATGTGGAATGGATTGTCATGAGAGGTTATCTTCCACTGTAAAATGTCATTCAGTGGGCTTTGGCCATAATCTTTGTATTTCTTTTCCAAGTTGTGCATGACATGGCTTGGTATCTAGAGATTTTAAGCTACAGTCCTCACCCTCCTTTGCCTCGCCTCAGTCTCCTTAACTCCATTCTCCTCTCCTCTCATCTGCCCCCTCCTGATGCGCCTGTCATCATTTAGGTGTGAGTGGTTTGACCTGTGGAGGACTTTTTCACTGGGGCAGGAAGAGGGGGAAACAGAGGGGGAGGGGTGGGGGAGAGACATTCCCCCGACTGAAACGTTTAGCAAATCCCATTATTAATTTTAACAGCCAGGACATGGAATACCAGAGAAGAGAGCTCAGAGGCATGTAGAAGCAAGTCTGTCACACATATACAGAGAGAGAGAGAGAGAGAGAGAGAGAGAGTCAGTATTTGTCTGAGTGTGTCAATTTGTCTGTTTTTTGGTACATGTATGTTAATATCTCTCTCTCTCTCTCTCTCTCTCTCTCTCTCTCTCTCTCTGTCTTTCTCAATTTGATGTAGCCTGTAAGCATTGGTAGGCCTATATATTTGTATGATCAATTGAAATGGAAAGTAGAGCACAATATATATATATATATATATATATATATATATATATACATTACATTTAGGTTATCTATTACCTAAACAATTTTATCAATGATCTATTATTATATCACACAATTATGTTGCTGAATGTTGCACGTGACATATTTACTCTTTATATCTGCATAAAATAAGACAAGGCATGACATTTAGTGGCTGTACAGGTATTGTATTTAAACAAACAGTTTCTCTTAGTATTGTTTTTTTTTTCCAGTGGTAAATACAACAAATCTTGGAGATCCTCTCTGTCTTACATACACAAGGATAAGTAGTGTGTGAACATTTTTGAGTTATCAGTTTATTTGAGAATATATAAGGCAGTCCTAATTCTAGACATTGAATAGTGGCATTCATGCTTCAATCTCACCTGAACTATAGAGAGAGACATCTTAATAAAAGACCAGAGCCACATAAGTACAGTACTTTAAGTACATAAGTACAGCATATTACATTGGACAGGTGCCATTTTATGGCACACTTGTCAAAATATACCTCCCAATTAAACCTCAATATCAATTTGTTGAGTTAACCCTTAAAGGAGTACCGTCACACCGGTGTGACGGGAATGTTGAGAAATGAACATTCTAAAGAATATCTGGGTTCATTGAATTCAACATAGAATTTTAGAACCTTCAATTGTTGCGGAACTTAGAATGTTCAAAAACCTACACCTTTAAGGAACCAAATATTACCCTTCCCTCTCTACTGTAGTGGTCTTCTGAAGTGACTTGGTGAAGGTGTTTTACAATTAATGTTTGCAGATACGTACAAAGTACTTGCATGATTTATTACCTTTTCACCTTAAAGAAAATTCATACAAATTCTCATTGTTATTGATACAGATTCATTGTGTGGGAGGGAGATGGCAAATGATACACAAACACAGGACCAAAAAAAACCAACCCAAGAAAAAAAATCATATGCACAGCTCATATTCTATAAAATCATATGCACAGCTCATATTATATATACTCACTTTCCCCTTTTTTGCGACAACCTATTTCAACCTTAAGTGCTGTTTTAAAAACACATGGATCTTCTAAAGACTTATTTCCAAGAGATACTGAATATTCTAGATCATTAAACTCTATATTTGTAAACGTATTGACAGTTCTTATGATAACATCATAATATCACAGCATTGCTATTCTATTGTCATTTTTTCCTATATGTCCAGCATGAGCCAGTGTTCCCTTAATTTAGTGGAAGTTAATTAAATGTCTGAACTTGTCATGCTGATTGAGTAACAGGGGGATTTTCTTAGCTGTTTCCTTTTTAAAAGCACCCCAACCTGAATATTCACCAAACAGGCCATTCTTAATGATGCAGTGCCTATTCAAGATGTGTTATGTTACTCTACTAATATGAACTGTGCTCTGTGCGGAAGCTTAGGGAAATACCATGGGGTTTGTCTGGGATGTCTACTCTTACACAGACTCTCTCGTACACACTCTCACACACACACACGTACACACACGTACACACACACACACACACACACACACACACACACATGCACATATTCCATATTGGGAAAGGTTACATGGATCCTCTGGTAGGTATACAGTATGAAAAAAGATGGTTCCATCTTATGAAAAGCAAATATGTTTCTGGTTCATTCATCTGTATATTGTTATATCAGATTTCAGTTTTAAAATAATTCCTTAATTATTTATGTAATATGTGACTGTCACACATTTAAATGTCTGACAATCTTTGAAATACTGAGGAACTTAAGAAATAAGTCAAATATATTGGTATTCAAACCTTTATTTGAAACATGTGTCTGCTTCTCAGTGAAGGAGTGTACGTGAATGTGTTTCTCTGTGTGTGTGTGTGTGTGTGTGTGTATGAGAGAGAGAGTGTGTGTGAGTGAGTGCATGAGATGTCGGGAGTGAAAAAGAGAGCAGTGGGGCTCCGTTCTCACTGGTGCAGTCTCTCATCACCTCCTATGCCCCCTGCCCCTTCCCCACCAGTCCTGGTTGTCCACTTTGATTTGGAGCGGCTTGGCCTTCGTTTGAGACGCGGCCTGTCATCGGCCGTCCCAGAGCGAAGAGCGCTACTGTGGGGAGGGGGACCGGCGGGCAGGCAGGCCGACGGGATGGGGGTGCTCTGACCCCCCCAGGGCAGGGCTAAGGGTTTGGGACAGGGTAGGGGGTAACGCCTGAGCAGCCTGCCTACTTCCTTATCTGTCAGAGAGCTGGCGCGCTGAGCAGGTATCAGGTTGTGGTCGGGCTCCCACCCCATGACCCCAGCTCCCTGACCCTAAGAGGAAGTGGAGTCCTTTAGACCACCGCCAAACAATACAGCAATTCAGCTGCCTCCAAATATTGCATATTTACACCCAATGCAGACTTGAAGTATAAACTCGGAATAAATCAGAATTACTTTATCGTTTATCATTCACAATAATGGACTATAATACAGTATACGTTATATCACTGAAGGGTTATTATGATAATCATATGCCTCAGTTCCTTCTGCTGCTAGCTCTGCTTAGAGCCCACATCAACTGGGCATAGGCACTTGCTACTGAAGCCTGCTTTGTTGGTCAACTTTGTGTTTGCTGCTTTGGTTTGTTGTTGTTGTTGTTCGTGGTGGTGGTTGTTGTTGTAGTGCCCCATGTCATGTCATGTCTTGTGTATTGTTAATTGGGCTTAGTTGCTGATTAGCCATTGTTGGAATCCCCTGCCTGTAGCACAAGGTTTTGAACATCTTGTGTATCTGAAATGAATCAAATAGACCTACTTTCTAGTTAAATAGTACAGTTGCTCTCATTTCCCCAATGTTGTATCCATGAAAATGACAGAAAATGTGTTTAGATAGTGTAGATAAAATTGTAAAAGTGTCAAAGGTCATGGCCTGTGGGAAATGTGCTTGGGAGTGCCCCGAGGCTTACGGGGCAGCGGCTGCTTGTGTGAAACACTCAGAGCTCCAGGCAGTGTGTGGCCATCCCCTGTCACAATAGGTGTCCAGCTTGGTCATTTCAGGTCTTGTTTACGTTTTCAGGAATCAACAATTACAAGGAAGTTAGACTTCGAAAGGAAGAGTAGGATGCATGTGACTCTCTCTCTCTCTCTCTCTCTCTGTGTGTGTGGGTGTGTGAGAGAGAGAGCGAGACATCCATTAGTGGTTAGAGCCCACCTGAGGCTGTGATTAAGGGGGCACACACACAGATCTGCGCTAAAAGTCGGAAAGGAGAGAACAATGGGAAGAAAGGCTCTGTGTCTGTTTGAGGGTCGCTTCTCTGCAAGAAGCTCTAATCCAATAAGCTCCTGGCCTTCTTTTTGCTTCTATCTTCTCTCTTCTTCTCTCATTCCCTCATCCCTTCTCACTGACTGTATGCATTGTGAGCTAGTGTTAGCTCTCTCTCTGTCTTTCTGTGTGTGTGTGTGTGTGTGTGTGTGTGTGTGTGTGTGTGTGTGTGTGTGTGTGTTAATGAGAGAGACAGAGAGACTGAGAATGATGCTAGAGAGAAGTGAATCTGTGGACAGTAAAAAGAAAAAGGAAGCTTATGGTAACAATGGGAATAGAGTTGAAGCATAGAGGAGACTGAAGGAGTGAAAATCACTGAAGACTCACTGCTGGTTGCAGTCTAAGGACCTGATTGGTATCAGCCACTAATGCAGTCTGTCAGTCTGTCCCCCTGTGTCTAGGGAAATAAAGAGTGCTCTCTATCATTATATGAGAACATTTGCTTTTAAACATCTGAATCTCTCTCTCTCTCTCTCTCTGACTAACTGATGAAGTGTGTGTGTGTGTGTGTGTGTGTGTGTGTGTGTGTGTGATATGAAAACATTTGCCTTTGTACTGATAAATACCCCAGGACCCAATTACGTATTTCTAAACAATCATTTTCAAGATGCAGGAGCATACTCCCTCTCTCCCTCTCTCCTTCTCTCCCTCTCTCTCTCTCTCACTCTCTCTCACACACACACATACACACATGGCATAACACACTTTCCTCATCATAAGTCATTTATCATGTGAAAAAGAAAGCAGTGAGCTCGCTCTCCCTCTCTTTCCATGTAGTGTGTGTATGTGCATGTGTGTGAGCGACATCAATCCTTTGTTGGAACAGGAGACAGTGGGTGGGGGCTACTAGACTGGGCTATAAATCATCTTCTAGCCTACCATGCATGTGCTTTCTCTCTCTCTCTCTCTCTCTCTCTCTCTCTCACACACACACACACACACACACACACACACACACACACACACACACACACACACACTTTGTACTGAAAAGGGGGTTGTCTGGAATGTGTCTTGGTGCTTGTCAATGACCCTTCCACGTGTATGTCCTGTTTGTGTGGATAGATCCAACATATCTGTTGGAACTGACTTTGTTATAGTCTATGAAAACGTTTTATCTGAAATTCTGTTTTGTAAAATCAAGCAGACTAGAACCCCACATAGTGACATAGTGAACAAAGGAAAAGATCCTCCCTCACAACAACAAGGTGAAAGTGTGTTGGGCGCTCAGAGACAGCCCTGTTAACACCTCTCCTGACAGGAGGAAACGCTCTGGACGCTCCTGGTGCCAATCATTCAATATCCCGCCCACTGTTTGACAGGGGCTTCCTCTCCAGGAGGACAAGCCTAGCCTGCAGTGAACTTGTGAATAGTATAGTGCTCCCCTGATTAACAGCAAGCTTTTGCTTATTATCATAGAATTCAAATCGTTTTCAAATTGTGTATTTTTTGCCAGGGATGAATTGATTTTAATATTTCAGAATTGATCTAGATCTTTACACACCAATGCACTTTACACATTGGCATGGAATCATGCTTATACACATAACTTTACCACACAGTTCACTCAATGCACAATTTACATAGTAGGCTACATACCTGTACAGCAGTCCTGTATATTTGGGAGATACACTCCTGATATACTGTATATTATCCTGAGAATATATCTACTTACACCTCAGTGGGAGCCGAGATAAAAGGGGGAAGAAGCTTTGAGACTGCGTCTGCAGGGATGGAGCAGTGTAACTGTGTATGGTGATTAAATATGAACTAGAATTATAAATGAAAACAAGATTGGGAAAACAGTAGGCAAGTGTTCTTTGGACTGGCTTTAGACTTGTCTAGGGGCAGCTTATCTAGATTCTGGGATAAGAATCTAGATCATTCTGAGAATTATCTCAGTCTGAGAAAAATATGAAAAAGAAAAAGGGATTTGAATATGTTTAAGTATGATAAATAGAGCTGTCAATGGCAATTTTATGGTGCAAGATTAACATAGTTTTTTTGAATGTCATTTTTTAAAAGCAGTTGCCTTGTGCCCCTTAAACCTGTGTGATTAAAACGGCAGATCGTCCCAGTCCTTCTAAAAGGAGCCCCGGACACAATGGCGAGGAGCAGCATGGCCCAGCTCCTCCTCCCCTTCTCTGCATGCTCCTACCCCCTCCCCTCCCCTCTCCTCCCCCTCCTTAGGAGAGACTGCATAGTATGAAAAGAGGAGAGGAAGGAAGTTTTAGGAGGAGGAGGAGAATGGAGGGAGCCCCCGTGGCCTATATAATGATAGAGTAATGGGCCTGGGAGAGACTTAATGGAAATGTCGTTTTAATCTAATGGATTGGCTTTAGTTGGGGAAGGGGGAGAGAGGGGTGCAGCCTTGCCTCTCTTTCTCTCTCTCTCCGTCCACCACCTCTTCTAGCTCTGCTATTCATCCTGACCCGCTTTAATGCAATTACGGAGGAGCAGGATTGATAGGCTGCCAATCCCCATTTTAGTATACATTACATACAACTGGACGTGGGCACTAAGATGTGAGTTTAACTGAGTGACCATTAAGGCATGTGAGTTCATTGTACATCAAGGAAGGGTGACTGAAATATGTATTACATCCTGGCCAATTGGAAAGACCAGTTGTCGATGTAGACCCAGTTGCTAATGCTGCAGAGGCAGGAACACATGATAGTGACATTTGAGATTTTGGATGTTGACTCACTTAGAAATCCTCAAAGTTACGATAGAGTCAGTGGGAGGGTTTAATGTAAGAGTAAGAAATGTGAGAGATATATGGATTGTTTGAGAGGTCATTTCTCTGTGTGAGTTTGGCGTTAGCATTAGCTGCAGCGACTCAGCACTTTTGCAAGAGTGTGTGCAGGTCAGGGGTCGGCGCTTAAATCCACTGAAAACCTGCCACCAGGCAGTGTGAACTTTGACCTCTGATTGAGGGAAAACCTTACCGGGTGGTGGTGGTGGGGGGTGGAGTGGAGACACCTCGGCAAACATCTTATATTTCAAAATAAGACCTGCTGACGCTGCCAAACCCTTTCACTGATTGCTCAGAAGCTCACAAAAAGAAAAAAAACAATCGCAAGAGAGATACATTACACTCTTCAAGGAGAAGTCCCTTCTAGGGTCACTCTTAGGCATTCCACTTTTCCCCCACTCTTTCACCGAACAAGAGAAGAAAGAAAGAACAGACAGGGACAAAACGGAGGTAGAAAAAAAAGGCGTATGAAACTTTCACGGCATTGAGGACGGCGAGTTCTCTCTGTAGTCTGACTGCTAGGCTTTCATGGTGGCTGCCCATGTCTGTGTGTATGATTGATGAGCGTTACTCAGCCGAGTGGGGGCCCCTGAATGAGAAATATGAAGAGGAGCTGCTAATTTGTTTAGCATCGACGGGCCGTGAGGGAGGCAGCGAGGCCCTTGGGCTCCGGGGCCGAGAGCTGATCGCAGGAGCTCCCGACACGGTCATCCATCCTCACCCAAGCGCCTGTCAATCAAAGCCAGCGGGTGGGATTTTCTGTGGAAGGCGGGGGAGACTGTCGGCTGGGGGTCAACCGCAGGTTCCATTCTCTACACTGGACCCAGCCGATATACTCTGATTGACACCTTTTCAGGACCACAGTTGGGGGTGGTTTGGAGGGTGGTGGAAGTGGTCTTGGTTATATGTGTGCATGGGGGGGTCTGACCATGCTGAGCGACCAGCCCCCCACCCTCCAACCAATTCGCAGACATCCGCCAATCATTTCTACAATGACCAGACTCACCTCCACCGCCTCTTGCCCGCCTGAAGCCCAAACCAGTCGTCCAGCCGGACACATGGACATAGAATTGATGCATAGTAACTAACTGGGCTTAAAACTGACAGGCCTGCATTTGCACACCATCTCATCATTTGCTTGAAAATGCACGCATGTCCTTTTATTGAAGCTCTTGTTTACCATTTGAGCAGGTGTCTGTTGGCATGCAATATAACTTGTGTATGATAAACTATGTGGATAATTAGAAAAAATGTCCAGATTGTATACAGACACACACACACACACACACACACACACACACACACACACACACACACACACACACACACACACATACACATGCACACACACATACACATGCACACACACACACACACACACACACACACATTAACACACACTTCATCAGTTAGTCAGCAGAATAGCATCATCAATCTTGCCCATAAACTTTGGTTTACATTGTCTTACAACTTTAACCCTTAACCTTAAGGCCTGGATCAGCTCCTAAGAGGAACAACAGCTCTCTTTGCATAATCATCACTGTCTCTGTGGGACAGTTCAAACATTGACTTGATATTGTGCCCCGTCAGCAGTAGTGAGTATTCAGGACTCAGCCTTTGAGAGGAGCCTAATCTGGCACTTTCACATTTCTTCTGGGCCTGATGTTCTCCTTACCCCACAACAAATCAGATTTAGCACTAAAAGCAAAGTTGTGGTTATTATAGTACTACAATAATTTCGCACCCACCAAATTTTGCTCCTGTTGATATGCTCAGTAAATTTCATCTCCACTGTACCCCTTTAAATCTCAAATACAAATTTCAGGTTTTTGCCTGAAATTGCACTGTGCCTATTTACAAGGGCATTGTTCCCACCTCTTTTGGGGCCTACCATCAAATGTTGGACCTCAATAGAAAGCTGAGAACCTCTAGTTTTCGTAGGAAACAGTCAAAATAAATGTGTGATGTACTCACAAAAAGTTACAGAGGCTAGAATATAGTTTTTAGCCGGAAGCATCTCTGAACTGACCACATTTGAGCCCTCTAGGTCACTTCAGATCAACTGAGCCCTAGCACCAGGTCTTGTGAAGTTGTGTGCAAAAGTAGATCAATATAGAATGAAAATATGAGTGCTTTAGACTATTATTTGCCAAGGTATGCTCATGCGTTTTGTAAAATGCCTATGAAACTCCCCATAGGACTTTTTGTTATCCAAAATGCATACTGACAATCAAATGCTTACTGCACATGAACCCCTTTGTGTAGAAGCATAATCCTGGTCTCAAATTACAAAAAAGTCTCTATTTTTGCATTTACTTTGTTGGTTCAATGAGTGTGTATAAGATAGACTATACATCTGTACAAAAAAGTTGTCATTTTTGGATTCCCAAGAGTCAAAGCTTTGAAATGGTGTAAAACATTACTATGCTACATAGCAATATGGTGCATACAATTGATTTAGAATGTTGGGGGGAGGTGGGGGAGGGGGTTAACCGTCCTGCCGGAGGGACACTGAAAATGATGTGGTTTAAGGAAAGACATGGAACTATGCAGCGCATCCTTACTGAAAATAGCACTCAGTCCAAATGAGAGCTTGCCTGGAGAGCAGACATGAGGTCTGTGATGTGATACTTTAGAAAAGATACTGCACATAACGTATTTGTTAATGTATAGTATAGACTCCACCCCTTCTATTCTATATCGATTTGTCTCCAGTCCCTTAGTGATTTCTCTGTGTCAGGATTTTCACCGTGCATCCGAACACCCTCATTACAGCACATCTTTCTCTCTGAATGGTAATATGATCTCTTCATTTTTGAGTAACCTTTGCACTATACAGTTTAATTGCCCCAATTACAAGCAATTACACTACAAAAACAGCCCCCTGAGGTGTGCTTTCCTCAGGTTGCTACCAAAAATTTCCTTTAGGAAACTTGTCCTCTCTCTGGTTCTTGCCAAAGCAATAATTATAGTAAAAATGCAAATAGTGTCTCGACCTTTGTGTGTGTGTGTGTGTGTGTGCATGCACATATGCCTGGGGATTTGTGTGTGTGTGTGTGTGTGTGTGTGTGTGTGTGTGTGAGAGAGAGAGAGAGAGAGAGTATATTGCATTTGTACGTTGTAGATGTATATTGTTCAAGAGGTGCTTGTCTATTTAGACAGCAGTGATGATATTATGTTGCACACAAAACTAATCTAGTAACGAGCAATCCATTCACATGTGCAAGGTCTGCTGTGGGTCATGCTCATTAGATCATAACCCTCTTCAGTACAGGACCCCCGTACAGTCTGTCACTGGTTCTGCGTCTTTAGTGTGTTATCAGTGAAATGCTCACATACACTAATGACCCGCTCAGCCACTATTTCCCCCTCCTTACCCCACTTCCCTGCTGTTAAGTCGATGTTTACTGGGATCCCATTGGGAGTCAGTTGATTGACACTTACCAAGAGGTTATCAGGTCACTGTTTACTAACCACTGAGATAACAAACAAAAAACAATTAGGACCAGAGCCAGATAACACGGCCATTAGGCCCATAGCCTCATTAGCATGGCCAGAGAAATTGGCCCGTTTGTGTGTGTGTGTGTGTGTGTGTGTGTGTGTTTGTCTGTGACTGTCTGACCTGCTTTTCAAAGCTAATTAAGGAACAGAGCCAAGTCCAACTGATATTTGTGTTTTTTATTTATTTTCCATTTGCTGCATTTTCATTCATTTGATAATAACAAATCTTCTCTCATGAGAATGAAATTTCTCAGATTATCATTATTTTAAAACCTAGAGGTAGTCCTTTGGCTCGCTTGCCAAAACCACATCATTCACCCCTATCCCTCAATAACAACACAACCAAGTGCACCCAGGCTTGGCCAAATACTAATTTCATCTGAAAGTGATCCTGAGGTTGCTCCCTCAACCAAACCTGTGGCTCAGAGAAACCTCCCGTGACCCCCCTGCCCCGGCTGCCACCTCCTTAAGCCCGACAGGCCTCCGGGAGCAGCCCTGAGCTCCTTAAACAGGATTGCCGGCAGCTGAGGAGCTTAGCATGAACAAATATTAGCCGGAGAGATAGAGGACGGATGAGAGTAAAACAACAGCCGGAGGCTGATCTGTGACGAGGGCCATGAGGGGAGTGTTTGGTGAGTTTTACCCCAGAGAGGATGAGCTGCAGGCTGGGTGTGATGGGGGCCATGCGGGCCCCACCACCCACGGCACCACAGCCACAGGTACCACAGGTATTCACTTTCATTAAAGTGTCATTGAGTTGCTGTTCATTTTATGTCCTCGGCCCATTGTTGCAGAGCCTCTGAGGTTGCCGCAGACAGTTTTCCATAACTTGCTGTGCCTTAAACAAATAGGTTTGTGATGAAACTCCATATTTGTGGTTGAATAGAACAAAAACTCCTTTTCTCTCTTGCCGTCACCGAGACAGTCACAGAAACATGCAGTGATCTAACGTTCCAAGGATCCTTTTCTCAACAAGAACTAGCATGCTGAGGCTACCGAGATGATATTGTTGGGAATTGAAAACCTTGTCTTTCATGCCTATGCTCTAGAATGCTTGCATCATTCAGTTGGCTGTGCTTAGTAAACAGATACACTGCTACATGGAATGCTGAATATTATGCCTTGTGATGACTAAATATGATGAAGAGTCTGGTGGTTGCACTTGGAGACAATAAATGTTTTGGCAACATTATTGAATCATTGAGTCAACAATTCAACTAGTCTCAACTAAGACTCAATCTACTAAGTATCGACCAATCCATTCACATTGAATCCATTCCAATGAAAACCACTAAAATACACAGATGCAGCTTGAAGCTCTATTACTAAACTCTATTACTGTCTGTATTTTTGTATTTAGGCCGTATGACTTCAAAATGTGAATTTTATATGTTTATTGATGAAATTTTAAGACATTTTGTACAAAAGTGTCTGTTGAGATCCATAAACATAAACAATCAATTTAACAATTTAACTAAATCATCTTTTGATGTAACTCGCTCTGGAGATTAACTCAAAACCGTACGAAACCACTTTCTTTCTGGTAACACCCAAGCATTTTCCATATTTATTTATTTATTTATTTATTTATTTATTTATTTGTTTGTTTTTTTGTTTGTTTGTTTGTTTATTTGTTTATTGTTTATTTGTTTATTGTATAAAAACTACTTTTCATCTGCAATCCCTAGGCAGGTGATATAGGACAAAAATAGAGACAGCCAGCACTCATTCACTATAAATGAAAGGGTACACATAATGGTGACATATACTGTACATTGACAAAGCAAACAAACAAAAACAGAGCAGAAATACATGATAACAAAGACATTATTCATCCACCTCTATATTGCATTCAATTTAACAGCAAAAGTGTATGGGTGATGAAATGTCTGACAGCTAAAGTGAGTGCATCTCACTTTTCTAGGAGCCACTGTTTTAAGTGAGTTTTAAGGTGTTGAATATGACATGTGTGTGTGTCTGTTTGAGACACGCCTCGGGACTGATGCCATCAAGGAATGTATGACACCATTGGTCCAATTAGGTTGGAACCCTGCTTATTTGAGGATGCCTGTGCCCGCTGCTTTAGCTCACGTGCTTGCTCTCTGATAGCAGATGTGGGCTGTGGAAGCGTACGTGGGCTGAGCCCATGGATGGCCCTGGCAGTCCGCCGTCAGGACATGCCTGTGTGATGTGGGGGTGGTTTCGGCCTGGCCTCCAGCAGAGCTGTGGTGAACACGAGAGCCGCGGGCAGTTTTGGAATAACTCACGATGCACGCCGGAAGAAGCCTAACCTTTGTCACTGTTTTGGCCATGTGCAATTAGTGCAAAGGTCAGAGGTCAAATGAAGCCATCAGTGCGAGTCGTAATGGCATTATGACAATGCATTATGACTATGGTCCTTAAAAACACACACAGACCCACAGACACACCCTTATACAATGTTTCTGCCTATATTAATACCATAGCAGTTTATTTACCCTTCCTCTACTTATGGCTGGCATGTTTCTTTAACCCGACATACAAATCATAAAAAAATAAAGCATTTCACATATTTGTACAAAGAAATCTTGTAAGAGCAAGGATTCCAACAAGCAGTGTAATGCATATGGATATGATCATAGTTGGCATAGCCATACACATACACATGCACATTACACAACAGAACAGAAGAGCTCCTAGGTTCAAACCAATTATTCAGTGATGAAAGACTTAAAACTATTGCCCCAGGGGTAGTCAACAGGAGGGTTAAAGCAAACTTACAAATCCCCTCATACAGGCGTATGCACACACACACACGCCCACACACACACCCACAAACACACACACGCACACGCACACACGCGCACACACACACACAAAACACACACACACACACACACACACACACACACACACACAAACAGACATTTTCTGGCACAGGCAACAGACACACCTGCCCTACCCGTTGGATTCCTATTAACCCGCCAAACACACACACACACATACACACACACACACACACACACACACACACACACACACACTCACATCCACTCACACCCAGCTCTGTGTTATTCTGAAAGGTTGTAATTTAAAGGCAGACAGATAGGAAGAGGAGTGCATATGAAGGTCAGTGTTTACTGGGCCTCACAGCTGTGTGTGTGTGTGTGTGTGTGTGTGTGTGTGTGTGTGTGTGTGTGTGTGTGTGTGTGTGTGTGTGTGTGTGTGTGTGTGTGTGTGTATGTGCATGTGTGGTTCTTGTTTGGATAGATGTGTGCTATGTGCTGGTGTGTGTTTGTAAAGGTTGGAAGGTTACTCCCCTGAGTAAGACTTTAATGAGCCTCTAAACTCCACCGGAGTGAGATAGTGTTTACTCTCTGAGGTGAAGTTTCACAAACATATTAACTTTAACATGTAATTATACACATGTACAGCTTACCCACACATTCAAAGTCAAATGTCAAGTTTTTCCCCCTTACTGGGTAGTGAAGTTCAGGTATATTTTCTTCAATGACTGACTCATTCAACAAGTTGAGAATGTTTGTGCAAATGACCTGGGCTATCTTTTCCAGCCTGACGATGACTAACTTCTTACCGTTTCCATTAAGTAAATTCAACTTTCAAGATGAGAAAAACAGTTTTCATCGGATGGCCACTCATCGCTTCTCACAGCCTCGGTATCCATCTTGAATCTGGAGAGTTACGAATGTGCAGTGATGGGAATTAAGGCATAAACATTTCCATGGCAACGGATTTTGGTAGTGTAGTGTTTTGACGTGAAATCATGAACAAACACAGTTTTCTCAGAAAAATAAGATAGATGCCCCATGAGCTTTTGGCGTCTATGAGCATATACAATCGCTTAGTCATGTCAAATCTAGTTTTAAGTGTACCATGGATCATGGTTATGATTTTATGGCTTATAATCCAGTTCTCAGAGAAATTGAATTGGATTCTTACTTCCGGAATGGAGGAGGGGGGACAGCACTGTTGACCTCTATATCTTCCTCATAACATCATTTTGCCTGCTACCTTTATAGTATATGAGGTTTATACTCTTCCGTAAGCTACACAGAATTGTTTGGTTGTCCTTACATGTCAATTCATTTTCTCCCATTTTAGGGTCTAATCAAGTGACTTTTTAAGGGAAAGCTTCTTGTTGTTGCACTGACAACAAGAAGACAAGTGACACCAATGTAAAACTACATGTGTTTTTGATTGTGTTGACAGCATGAACACAGCGCGTCATTGGCAGATTTACCTACAACATATTTCAGCTCAGTGGGAGAAAGCTGTCATTCCCCATGTGAATAGCATAGTGTGGAGGGAGTGGGTCTGAACCGGAGTGTGCTTATAATGTGTTAAGTATGTGTGCAGGTATGAGTGAAAAGAGTTATAGAATGTGTGTGTGTGTGTGCGGTAATGCAGCCCTGTGCGCACGCAGGTGTGCGTGTGTGTGTGCATGTCTTGTGGCATGAATGCAGGTGAGTGGGTGGTATTTTTTGTGTATGTGAGTGCACGCAAATATGCACAGAATGCGCATATCACTGAACAGCTCTCTTGACTCGGCCTATAGTCCTTTGGTGGTCTGCATGGGCTATAGGCAAAGTGTGTGACCGGTCAGAGGACACAGTGGGATCTCCAAGAGGAGGAGGCGGGATTGCAGAATAAGAAAGGATTGGGAATGAAAGAAAGAGAGAGATGAAAGAATGAAAGAAAGAGAGAGACAAAAAAATGTCGGCCTGTCAATTCCAACCCCTGCACTCCGTTCCACACCACTAATCCGCCGCCTTAATACGGCGCATGGACAGGGGTCCTGTAGGGCCAGGTTACCTTAGCGACTCGGGGAGTAACCGTAGTAACGTCTTTCTTCTGGAGGTCACCAAAGACTCGGCTGGGTTCTTTTTTTAGGATCAGCCTGGAGTGGGATGGCTGGCAGGGCGGTCTCGTGGAGGCCAGGGGCCTCAGCGCTCAGGGGCCAGGGTGGGGGCCGGGGGGGCAGGGGGCCATGGCCGCCAGGAGAGGCAGGAGAATGAAGAGGAGGGAGGAAGGGAGGGATGAGCTTTTTGTACTCAAATCCCGCCTGTTAAATCGGTGTGAAAGGAAGCAAGGTTTAGGTTCGATTGAGATGTCTGAACTTGTGGTAGCGTGGGACAGTTATTTAATGTTTTTCTGAAGTGTTGGCACAGTTTATTGGGTGTGGCGAGTAAAACTGATTGTTTCATGTTTGTGTTCATGGAGGTGAAATGGTGACTAAAACACACTATCAACATCATTAGTGGTTAATTCAGGCACATAGATGGAATCTCATTGTGGATATGCCCATCATAGAATGACTTGCTGAGGTCTGTAAGTCCTATCTTTCTTCAGTTAAATTAACGAGGAGAGTTGCCAGGAAGTGGTCAAGTGTGCGTGTGTGTGTGTGTGTGTGTGTGTGTGTGTGTATGTGTCAATGTGGTTTGAGGGATGATGGTGTGTGGTCAAGGGGATGATGGTGTAATAGGAGATTTGTGTTGGAGACCCTGTTCTCCTCATTCATCTCTCAATGTGTGTGTGTGTGTGTGTGTGTGTGTGTGTGTGTGTGTGTGTGTGTGTGTGTGTGTGTGTGTGTGTGTGTTTGGTTGTGTTGTGTACGTGTGTGTGCGTGTGTGTGGTTGTGTGTGTGTGTGTGTGTTTGCACACTATGTGTGTTGTCTAGAAGACAGACGCTTTATCCAGTTAGAAGGGACCCTTCCTGTGTTGCTCCTAGTAATGGGCTGAGCTTTCAGTGTGACGGAATGACCAGGTGAAAACAGATTATCTACCACACACACAGACTCTCTCTCTTTCTCTCTCTCTTTCTCTCTCTCAATTCAATTCAATTCAGTGAGCTTTATTGGCATGACCGTACGTTTTACAATGTTGCCAAAACAGTAATGGATTACCTGAAGAGAAGAAAACATTTAGCAATTAATATTAATTATAACAACAATTGACATGGACTATGGAAAATAATAATATAATGTAAAAAAAGAAAAGAAAAGAACACACTCACACACACACACACACACACACACACACACACACACACACACATACACACACATACACACACACGCACACACACACACACACATACACACACACACACACACACATACACACACACACACACACACACACACACACACACACACACACACACACACACACACACACACACATGGACTAATTCAGTCTTATTTTCAGTAGTATAGTAATAACATCAATATTACACCTCTGCACCTGCTCACTCCATTCCATCACTTGGATAAATACGGTCTATATTTGGAGCGAGATTATTTTGCACCATTGGCACATTTTTTTCTCGCCCTGCCTCAACACTCGTTGGTCATCTTCAAGTGTGTGTCGAGTCATCTCCTCATCCTACATTTCCTTATTTAAACACTCAACATCCATTCTTAGAACTGTTTGTCTTGTTAGAACTCTAATGGTTTATGTGTTTTTCTTTCTTTTTCAACCCAGTTCGTTTAGCAACTTTGGATCTGAGAAAGACAAAATGACACAGTTGTAACTGTTTCGCTCAGTTTACTTCTCAATGATAGTTAATGCTCCGTGGACAATGAATTTCCAAAGTTAAAAGTAAAGCCAACAGTCAGACAAGACATAATGTAAGTAATGTACAATGAGTGCTTTGTTTTCTTTTTTAGACGCAGACATCTTCAGACCTCAAGAATCTTTTCCAGTGAAAACAATAGACTCCTATAGCTGTAATCTAAATTGAATCTGAACTGAACAGCAGGTAACCCCTCCAACAGACATCTCAGACTGAAAGCAAGACTTCTCCTGTCTGCTGGTCGGAGGCCATGAAGGCATCATTCCTCATCTGACAGAGAGATTGAAGGTGAGAAATGCACTGGCACTGTTTGGTTTGGACCACTGCCCAAATCAGCAGCAGGAAGCTTCACTCACGGAGATGAGCAAGATAGAGAAGGAATGAACTGAAGCGAAAGAGAGAGAGTGTAAGAGAGAAAGAGAGAGAGTCTATAGAGATGAAGAAAGAAAGAAAGAGAGAGAGAGAGCAGGGTGAGGAGAGGTTAGAGAGGAGGGCCATGAGACTGACTGCCAGACTGCCCGACTGACTGAGTGTGAGGGTCAGATGCTGACATGTGTCAGATGGGCCTGAAACTCAAAACCTCCAGACTCCAGAAAGCCCCAGACCAGACCATACCACACAGAACTTTCCGGCAAGCGTCTGAGGGCCTCTGTTCAGCACTGATGCTTCTGACAGATGTGGGGGAACTTCACTGTCCACCTCTGATGCACGACACTCTCCTCCACGCCTGCCAATAAGGAAGCAAGGAGGACAAAAACACACAGACACACACACACACACACACACACACACACACACACACACACACACAGACACACATAGACACACACACACACACACACACACACACACACACACACACACACACACACACACACACACACACACACACACACACACACACACACACACACACACAGACACACACACACACACACACACACACACACACACACACACACACACACACACACACACACACACACACACACACACAGACACACATAGACACACACACACACACACACACACACACACACACACACACACACACACACAGACAGACACATAGACACACACACACACACACACACACACACACAGACACACACACACACACACACACACACACACATAGACACACACACACACACACACTCACACACACACACACACATAGACACACACACACACACACACACACACACACACACACACACACACACACACACACACACACACACAGACACACACACACACACACAGACACACACACACACACACACACACACACACACACACACACACATATTTGAATTGTTTATTTGAATCCACTAATCAAATTTCTCTATAGAAAGGATTCAAATATTTCTAGAGATGATACAGCTTTGACATTCAAGGGTACATAAAGCATCGCCTATCACAGCTGATATGGAGCAGAATTTGCCAGTTGTTTAGACAGTTGTCTAGCCAGTATAAGTCCACTGATAATCAATTTGTGGACATGTCCCAAGCTGCCAAATGTCAATGCCACAAACTTACACGCATGGCCTAGGTCACTGATCTTTGCAAGGAGGGGTTGGTATTTAGTCAGTTTTCTTCACAAAATGCTATGTCCATACAGATCATACACACAGACTATTTCAAGGACTAGCCCTCCTTTCTGTCTCTATCCAAGAACAAACATCAGGGGTGTTAAGGATGTTACACACATCATTAGAGCTGCTGATCCAGTCTGGCATTAGGCGTATTTGGAAATATGTCTTTAACAGAACTGGCAATAATATCAACAATACAGTCTTGGCGTGCAGTGTAGAGGCCTTTGTGCATATTACAACCATTTACAATATGAGCAACTGATTCAAGGTGGTCAGAGTTAGAATGCATTACGCAGTGTGGATGGTGATTTTCAGGGTACCATAATGCTAGGTTGTATCC
Source organism: Alosa alosa (assembly GCF_017589495.1). NCBI lineage: Eukaryota > Metazoa > Chordata > Actinopteri > Clupeiformes > Clupeidae > Alosa > Alosa alosa. The sequence continues at coordinate 8,526,689 of NC_063206.1, read as the reverse complement.
GGTTGGTAGCACCTATAGACCCTTTCAACAAGGTAAACAAAAACAATGCTTGAACGTTCTATTTGGGCCCCAATCTACTTCCTCTACATTAAGATAACATATGGAATGTTAAAAAGGAAGTCTTGTGGGGCCAACTATGATGCTGATAATGGAACTCTCTTGAAAGGGTCCATAGTCTGGGCTTAACAGTGAAACAGAGAATGTCCTCCCCTATCGCAGCAATTCTGTACATATGAGTGGCAGAGTGGTCAGCAAAGTCAAGGCATGCCAACTTCCCCTGCATTCTTAGTCCAGTCCAGTAGTGTTGTTTTGTGTCCATCTGTTTGATGTTCAGTAGGAATCTCTGCTGTTATGTTCTGGAATATGTGTTGTGCCTCATTGGGACAGACCGTAGGCTCCACAGTAACAGATGGGTCTGTGACCATTGCATCAGATACCTCTGGTGCAGTGTGTGAGTTGTCTTGTGTCCACTCTACTTTGACTGCCATTCTGTTGCACAGGTCATTTAGGTCCGGCCAGTCTGAACGAACTCCTAAACCTGCGGCTTGTGTGTCCAGTTTGCCATTGCTTTTCCTCCTGAAGCCTAGGAAGCGCACACACACACACACACACACACACACACACACACACACACACACACACACACACACACACACACACAGAGACACATACACGCACACACACGCTCACACACACACACACACGTGTAAGACATTCAGACACAGACACCCACAAAGAGACAGGTTTGTTTGTTATCAGAGGGAGCTTCCTCCATTTATCCCTGTGTCAGCCTGTCGATGTGCTTCACATGCGAGTGGGAGGTGTGGTGGTGGGGCTGGAGGGCATGATGAAGGGGGTAGTCTGTGAAGCGTGGCCCACAGTAGCGCTAATTAAACTTGTGTCATGTTCCACCCATGACTTCAGCTGTAATTAAAGCAGAAGGGGATTTAAATGATGGCTGTGTTTGGGTTCCCTTCAGGAGCGCTTTTAGCAACAGAGGGTTGAAAAGGTGGAGTCAGACAGTAAGAGACATAGAGGTAGAAAGAGAGAAAGAGAGAGGGAGAGAGAGAGAGAGAAAGAGAGAGAGAAAGAGAGAGAGGGAGAGAGAGAGGGAGAGAGAGAGAGGCAAAAGTTCAACTCTTCCAGGAGTTTTCCCCCTTTTAGTGTTTGATTTCCCTGCTCATCTCGTCTTCTTCTACTCACGCGATCATCCCCCCTTTCATCTTAATCCCTCTCTCTTGTCTCACATGGGCTCTGTACCTGCATCTGCAGAGTGTACATGCATCCGCTCGCTTCTGCCAACTTGTGTTTGCTGCTGTTAACATGTCCTTGATCTACCTCTCCTCTCCTCCATTCTCTCAGCCACGCATCCTGCCAGACACACTCCCTGCACACACTGCAGCACCTCTGTGAGGTTCAAAGGCACTCTGCTTCAGATCATCGCTGCTTTCTTCTCCGCAGTGCTGTTTGCTCAGCTAGGTGGCTGCCAGGTCAGCCCCGTCACACACACACACACACACACACACACACACACACACACACACACACACACACGTGCGCGCGGCCATGTGGAGAGTGTGTCATTGCACAAGACCCAATGCATCTGAAATTCCCAGCTTACGACACATGGAAAAGAAACCAGGAATACAACAGACAAGTATCTGGCTGCCCCGACACCTGCATCCACACAGTTTGGAAACATCCAAAAAAACACACATACACTGTACACACACACACACACACACACACACACACACACACACACACACACACACACACACACACACACACACACACACACACACACACACTATGTATTGCCTCATACTTTATGTCCATACATTTGACTTTTAACCCCAACAAACTTTCAATGAAATGTCTAAATGATGGAAGACATAATTTTCTGAAGCTCACTTATTTGGATTTGCTACAGTGCCTACAGTGAACTAAACAAAAAGCAAGTTTTAAAGCAATCTTTTCCAGCTTGGACACATCCAATGCTGGAATGTCACTGTGGCAAAACCACATCTGTAAGTCAAATATGTGGATATTATGACAAGAGTGTTACACTCAAAAGACTTTTCCATTACTCGATGTGACCCAGGGGTGCGTTTCGTCAGACTGGCACCAACATCAGAGAGCACGGAGCATGGAATAACTCTGAGTCTGCCATGCAGTCTGCACATCAGTCATCCCCGACCTCTCCCTGACACACTTCTATCGGCACACGAGACAAAGAGAAACCTTAGGTACCCCCGCAAAAACAAAACAAGCCACCGACCCGAAAAAAAACAGAACAAACAAACACCGGGGCTATTCTGCGTTGTAATTGTTGCCGGGCGAATGGCAAGGAAGATACTTTTATCTTCTTTGCCAGTGCTGCAGCCTAAACGGCTTCTGCCCACCTAAATCAGTGCCCGTCTCAGCCCTCCCTGTGCTCAGGCGGCAGATTTGGGGCAGTTATGCCAGGGCGGAGCGCGTTGGTACTGTAGATAGGTGGGTTACGCCTTTATCGCTGCACACAAACCCTCGTAGGCCTAGGAAGGGTGCCACATTCAGGACCGGTCTGAATACCAGCCTAAATCCGATCAGGAAAAAAAGCGACAGAGACAGACAGTGAGAGAAAGGGAGGAAGGAAGGGAGGGAGGGAGGGAGGGAGGAAGGGAGGGAGCGAGACAGACAGAAGGCCTGTGCGACTAGTATCAAAGGTTTCTCCTTTTTTTGTTGTTTTTAATTCGAATGATTCGGATAAGCTTATCTCGCGCGGCTGCGCAAAGTTAGTTGTGTGTGTGGTGTGTGTCGCAGGCTTGTCTGTCTCCTGTGATCTGACTCGCTCTAATCCAGCTCAGGCACACTGTAATTATGTCCATTTGAGCCACTCTGCACTTGGGCCCCTCTCTCTCTCTTTCTCTCTCTCTCTCTCTCATTCTCTCTCTCTCTCTCACTCACATATACACACACACACACACACACACACACACACACACACACACACACACACACACACACACACACACACACACACTCGCTCACTAATGTCGAGGCGTTTTTACTCTGTGCTGCTTCTCAAGGTCACCATCGGGTTTCATCAGGATTGAAAGTTTTTCTACTTGTTTGTGTGTGTATGTGTGTGTGTGTGTGTGTGTGTGTGTGTGTGTGTGTGTGTGGGGGGGTATGTGTGTTTGTGTGTGTGTGTGTGTGTGTGTGTGGTGTGTGTGTGTGTGTGTGTGTGTTAAAGAGAGAGGGAGAGAGTGAGAGACAGACAGAGAGAGAGAGGAAGAGAAAAATTTGGTGGAGTCTTTGTGTAAGTGTGTGTGTGTGTGTGTGTGTGTGTGTGTGTGTGTTTTTCTCACTAAGTGCGCCATTGTGATTGCTTTCCAACTCTCTTGCACACATTTAAATCCCTCCTCATCGGTAATCGGATTATTTAATTAGGCAGGCTGTCTGAACTGTGGGTTAAGATGGTTAACGTACACAAATGCAGAGAAGTCATTAAGCACTTGGAGCCCCTCTGAAGTGTGAATGGGAAATATGATTAAGGACTATCAGGGCTCTGGGCTGCTGATTTCTACTTCCATCTGAGAAGGGGGCTTTGGGGATTACCATTACCACATTCAGGATGGGGCGGATTCCTTGACCGCTTTTGTTCAGTCTGTAATGTATACTCAAGCCCAAGTCTGGAATAAGCACAGCAAAATCTATCCAATAAACAAATTTATGTTTGGAGTCAATATTCATATTTGAGGTTAGATATTGATCGGCTACCTGCATTGTTTGTCTTTTCAACGCCATTAATATGTTTCAAATGAACCCTTAAATCAAAAGTCAGATCAAAAGATCCTAGGTCACTTTCTGAAGAAATTCAGTTAAAAACAACAACAGTGTCTATAGCAACTCAGCACAATGTTTTCATCGGTTGGGCATGCCACGTTGGGGAGTGGCTCCTGTCACCCCACCCTAAAACCCCACGGTTTACCGTCACGTGGGGGGAAGCCTCAACCACACTTGACATGGGTAAGTGGACGACACGCAGCACAAGAGAGGTGCAAACATACAGTAATAGGCCCACCCAATAAGCCGCGTCACCCCACATTATTGTGAAACCTTCATTCAGGTGAACTGGACCATATCTCACTTGTGTAAGGTAAGGTGCTACTACAAAGACAGGAATACCCGTACTTGGTCATGAATCATGTTTCCCCGGGTAAATGGTTTAGATGAATATAAAAACGGGGTGACCAAATTGAGTTGAGGACAGTGAGTAGGGGTGAAATCCCACGGTGTAACAATGTCACAGATACTGAATAGATATCTTGATGTACATTTCTTTTCCCATTCCCATTTCAAATACAGATGACAAGTGTTGTACACAGGCATACAAGGGTCCATTGAGTACACCAAAATGATGAATGGAATAAAATTGTACAGTACCTGTGAAACACTCCCAAGCAACCCATACACAGGTTTAAGTTCAAGTTCAAGTTTATTGTCATGTACTCATAAAATGATTTATTAGTAATGACATTTCTTGTGCTCAAGAGTCAGCTCAACTTTAGATTTATTTAGAAAATCTTAATTAAATAGTAGTAATTACAGGTGCACATACCCCGCCCTCCCCCCAACACACACACACACACACACACACACACACACACACACACACACACATATCACAGAATACAAAACTACTAACTCCACCCCCCTGTCACTGACACTTCCTTGCCTGATGAGCTGAACCACTTCTATGGCCGCTTTGATAGGGACAACAAGGAGGTGGCCATCAAGGAGGTGGCCATCAAGGCTGTGGTCTCTGCAGATCACCAGCCCCCCACACTCTCCACCACTGATGTGTTTGCAGCACTGAGCAGAACTAATGCATGTAAGGCTGCTGGTCCTGATGGTATCCCCGGACGCATACTCAGGGCCTGTGCTGTGCAGCTGACTGAGGTTTGGACTGACATATTTAGTCTGTCACTAGCCCAGGCAGCTGTCCCCAAGTGCTTTAAAACCACCTCCATCGGGCCGAGACCAAAACACTCCACTGCAATAAGCCTTAATGACTTCTGTCCAGTTGCACTCACCCCCATCATCATGAAGTGCTTCGAGAGGCTGGTCCTGGCCCACCTCAGGACCTGCCTCACTGGACCCCTTCCAATTCGCTTACAACAGGAGCACAGAGGATGCCATCTCTATGCCACTTTACTCTGACCTGTCCCACCTTGACAATATGTGATGTGTGAGAATGCTGTTTATTGACTTCAGTTCAGCATTCAATAATATCATCCCCTCCAAACTGATCACCAAACTCAGTGAACTGGGCATCAATACCTCCCTCTGTAACTGGATTCTGGACTTCCTAACCAACAGACCGCAGTGTGTTAGGTTAGATAATCACACCTCCTCACCCTGAACACCGGCGTACCACAGGGATGTGTGCTAAGCCCTCTCCTTTGCTCCCTCTTTACCTACGACTGCACACCTGTACATAGCTTTAACACTATTGTCAAGTTTGCAGACGACACTACAGTGATTGGGCTCATCAGCAACAATGATGAGACAGCCTACAGGGAGGAGGTCCAGCATCTAAGAACCTGGCTCTCAATACCAAGAAGACCAAAGAGCTCATTGTGGACTTCAGGAAGTCTAAAGCTGGCAGACACACCCCCATTCTCATGAACGGGACTGAGGTGGAGGGTGTCACTACTTTCAAGTTTCTGGGTGTCCACATCTCTGAGGACCTCTCTTGGACCCTCAGCACCTCTACCCTGATCAATAAGGCTCACCAGCATCTCTTCTTCCTGAGGAGACTAAAGAAGGTCCACCTGTCTCCTCAGATCCTGGTGAACTTCTACCGCTGCTCCAGCGAGAGCTTCCTCACCAACTGTGTCACTGTATGGTATGGGAACTGCTCTGCCTCCGACCGGAAAGCACTGCAGACGGTGGTGAAAACATTTTTGCCCCAACCCCCCGGACAATTGCACTACCCTATCCCACCTATGGTATCCTATTTATTTACAAATGTACATACTGCAATTATATGTATACATAGCCATATTCTACTGCTCTTCATACTATTCATCCTGCACATACACTTATTCTTATACTCTTAAAATGTTACTGCTGCTACACTGCACATATCTGTACATGTTGTTCATACATTGTTCATACTACATAGCATATTTATTCTGCTGTTACCAGGTTACTGCTAATACACTGCACATATTTATATTTAATTTATATTACTGTAAGCCACCTTCTGTAAACCAAATGTATACTACACTGCACTATATATCTTGTCCTGTCTATCTGGTTAGATGCAAACTGTATTTCCTTGTCTTTGTACTTGTACAGTACTCTGCACAATGACAATAATGTTGAATCTAATCTAATCTAAAATAAACATTCGCCCTCCCCACACAGGACTTGCTCAGAGGGTGAACCATATGGGGTAGAGCAGCGCGGGTGGGTAAGGGCCGGGGCGGCCCACCGGGTGCACGCATCCAGGCGTGCCTCTGATGTGAACTCTGGACGAGTCTGTGGTCGGAGCTGATTAGGCCATGTCCCAGAGCAGTCATTAGCACACAGGCCAGACACACAGCTAAATGGAGCCAATGCTCATAATTGCCTCAATTTGGACAAGGCCTTGTGACAGCTCAGC
>NC_063206.1:8470031-8515031 GCF_017589495.1 Alosa alosa | reverse complement strand
CTCCCTCCATCCTCCTCTCTCCCTCCATCCTCCTCTCTCCTTCCATCCTCCTCTCTCCCTCCATCCTCCTCTCTCCCTCCATCCTCCTCTCTCCCTCCATCCTCCTCTCCTCTGTCATCTCTCCTCTCTCCCTCCATCCTCCTCTCCTCTGTCATCTCTCCTCTCTCCCTCCATCCTCCTCTCCTCTGTCATCTCTCCGCTCTCCCTCCATCCTCCTCTCCTCTGTCATCTCTCCTCTCTCCCTCCATCCTCCTCTCCTCTGTCATCTCTCCGCTCTCCCTCCATCCTCCTCTCCTCTGTCATCTCTCCTCTCTCCCTCCATCCTCCTCTCCTCTGTCATCTCTCCGCTCTCCCTCCATCCTCCTCTCTCCCTCCATCCTCCTCTCTCCCTCCATCCTCCTCTCCTCTGTCATCTCTCCTCTCTCGTCGGTGCGGGTCGTGCGGTTGCTTCCTCTCCCCTCCCCTTTCCTCCCCAGCCAGGACGGCTTCAGGACAGGACGTCTTTAAAGTGACACTGCGACAGACTCAACCTGGCTGCTGACAGGATCACAGGCAAGTGCCTCCAGACCACACACACACACACACACACACACACACACACACACACACACAAATAGTTTCTTTGGACACACATGATACTTATGGAAGTCACCCAGCTGGTTCAGACATGTGTATTGGAAATGGGGAATCCATTTGAGGCATTTAAACTGGGTAAATGATCTGTAAACGGATGTGTTGTTTTAATAGGTCACAGGAGGAGCCCTCAGTTACTTCAGTAAAGAGAACCGCTTTTTGTGGTCATACCCTATTCACAAGGCACTGAGTTTTGAACTTAGCCCCATCCTTTTACTAACCACAAATGGTTTAAAAATTCAGGGGTTGTGCACAATTACTGCTACGCTTACTGGTTGTGCTCAGTAAAAATAAAAACTACTGTTTTTCAGTCCCACAGGTTTTTGGTTTCCAAGCCACCATTTACCCCAAGGTTTTTGTACAACACACACACACACACACACACACACACACACACACACGCACACACACACCAGTAAGTAGCTCTGCATTTATTTACTTTAATGAAAGCATGTATTGTGTGCGCACATGCTTGGCAGGGACATGACGTGTGGCTTTGTGTCGGCGCAGCCTGGAGGTGCAAACTTCTTCCAAGCAGCTCTCTGCTCTCTGAAAGGTCACAGACAGGAGCAGCGTTGCCGCTACCACCACCGTCGCCTGCTCGTGATGTCATGAGCCACCCTGCCACTGTAATTAAATCCCCATCTGAGTCCACCACAGACACTACAACACCCCAGCACACAGCACCCACAAGGTCACCGGGGGGAGTCTGCTGTCTCACACAGAAACTGACACAGGAATTAGGTTAGTTTATTCTGTTCATTTCTTACAGGGACCATGCACAACATGCATTAATCACATACAGGGAAAAGATGCTTGCTACCAGATTTAGTTCCTTCTCCATCTGCAGTCCCTAGGCAGGTGAAGAACAGTAAGATGTAACTGAAATCTGACAACACACACACACACACACACACACACACACACACACACACACACACATACACACATACACACAGATACATAATAAATAGCATACATATCTAAATATTATGCACATGTGTGCATAATTATATAAAAACAATAAGCATGTCATTATATAATGATATTACTGCTGACAAAACTGAGTAGGCCTACTCCATTTTTTCACATCATGAGAGAAAATACGGGAATCGGTGCAAGTTTTCCATTGTTCGGGCGCATATTCCATGCTTTGATTGCTTTAAAGGAGGAGGCTGATTGGATAGGCATGCTACAGTCTCCCCTTTTAGTGGACCTATAGCTCTGCTCATTTGCTCAGAGTGGGGTGGACGAATCTTCACAAAGGTGGAGCAATAATATCTTCATTTGCTAGCATAAACTTCTGAAACAAACTGAAGTTCAATTGTACTTCTCAGACAACTTGTAGTGTTATAATGAATAATCTTATGTACTAAATGTATGTCTGAATGCAATATTAAATGATCAAAGCTTAACATGTTCTATTTAGTATATCACAGTGGTGATATTGGTGTGACTGGTTTGTAAATAGTGCCTGTTTCTGTTTGATTCATATTTATATGGGAGTGCTTGGAGTGAGCACGAGTTTGCACATGTAGTTTGCAGATATCATTTGCATTCTCTCCAAATTATAAATCAAATATTAAACTGTACAAAAACCTGGTCTCATGTGCCGAGAGCTCCCCTAAGCTCTTTTAAAACTCGAAGTGGGTTACAGCATATACTCTGCATAATAAGTGACAAGAGTTATGATGTTTTGAATGTCGACATGGCATCCATACCTGAATTCTTTTGTGGTTTAAGGCTGCAAGTGGTTGTTTTAATTGTTTTTATTGTTTCACAACAAGCTACAACTTTCAGATGACGCAGTTCCCAGTGCCCTTGAGGAATTTCCTGAGTGCTTGAGCTGCAATTTGTCTGAGAAGTTTATGTTAGCAAATAAAGTCATTTTAATGTTTTGCACACACCAAGCACATCACACTTATCTAGCCTTCCTTTTGAATAATGGCCCCAAGGGAAAGGCCCCAACGCTGCAGAACAAACTGCCCCCAGAGATGTTCCCTTCATAAAAGAGAAAATAACAGTGTTGGGAATTTGAATACGCAAATGCCGGTTATCTGAGCAGACAGGTGTGCTGTGTACACAGTCCCTGATAGATGAAGGCTGGTGAACAGGATCCAGCAGAATCAAAAGGGAATCTTGACACTTTACTCCCCCCTCTGGCTACAGACGGTAACTGCTGAACTCTGAGATCGCTCAGGGAATCAGTGAACACTGACAGACCTTTTTCATATTTTAAAAGTACTTGGATGTGTTCAGTTCTTGCCAGTAAAAATATACTGATTAAGAATTCTGTCTCCTGGAACATCTTGATAACTCAAAGACCACAAACCTCCAGAGGCCTGGTGATGGGAGTGGGCGTGGGATTTCACTTGCGCTTGATAGTGACTAGGCTGTCATACAATCCAGCGGTACAAAACCATCCTACGTGACAATAATTTAGAATCAAGTCGGTTTTCAGATGTTAAAGCATTCAAAGTTTATTATCAGCACTACAAAGCAACACTCAGTCCAACGTCTCTCCTTCAAACTCAGAGTCTCTTGGTCCTAATCGTTTCCCTCTCAGTCTTACACACTTTAATACAGCTTTGGTCTCAGTATAACAAAGTTCTCTTCTGGACAGAATAGGTTACATTTTAAAAGACATTAAGACAGGACCAAAAAAAATATATATTTTTATATATATCAAACATTGCCTCTTTTAAAAAGGACTTTTTCTTTTAAAACAAAATAACCGATGAATGGAGAATTTTTTTTCCAGTTTGGTTTAAGATTACTAATAATATTAGGTAATTCATGATACAAGAGAAATAACGGTCACATCACTGTGACACTGAATAGGAGGCCCATAGTAAACAAGGAGAACTACTTGCTGAGCCTCCTTTGGTTCTACCTGGCCCCCACCGCAGAAAACACTTCTATGAGGATCGTGGCTGTTTGACATTCCTTCTGTCCTTTCTCGGAACAACACATACACGACACACAACAACAGGGGACGTGTAACACAGACCTGGAGTGTAAGAGCATTTTCTGACATGACGCAGTGCTGTCCAGCATCTGACCGCAAATGTGGTCAAACATTCATATCAACCTGCACCGTACAGTATGTGGTGCAGTGAAAAATGCAACCAGACCCTGTTACATGAATCTATGAGTCAGGTCTGTGTTCTTAACGTATGTGCAAAACAACATTACAAGACATTCTCCTTAACAAAAGTAAGGGACACTTTTGGTTGGACTGCTCAGTTCTTAGTGTTTTTTGTCAAGGATGTCAACTGTCAAAGGTTAAGGCTACCTGACATTCAAAAACAAACATTCTTTAGCAGGCTTAATATGAGGAAACAATATATTATTGCAGTGAAATGTTACTTAAAGAAAATGTAGCGTTTAACAAGTGTTTTTAAAAGAGTTATAAGAAAGTAAGGCAGCATTGTTTACATATGAAACCGGCCATCATAGCTTTAAAAACAATTACAATATACTGTAAACATTGTGAGCAGAAGGAACTAGACACACACATAACACTTAAGTCCACTTTTTAGAGAGGTGTTAAAGTAAGTCAGTTGCTGCAGTGGAACCCCTGTACTAACTACAAGAGTGAGTTGTGTGTTCCCTACTTTAAGTTTAGTCTGAGTGTCTTGCGAGGCCCCCTGGTCAGGGTCCTCTTTTGGAATGAGTGGTGCAGGCACAGGCAGGCTGCAGCCACAAGGTTGTTGTGTGGCTGTGCTGTACTGTGCGTTGCTGAAAGGGGTCACCCCCACACACCGGTGTCTTGGTCCAGAAGCGCTTTTGGAGCTAGGTTACAGGCCTGGAGGTGGAGCCAATGGAGTCAGAGGTCAAGGCATCTCATAGGTGGCCGCATTGATCGCCGGCCTCCTCCTGGTCTTGATTTTTAGAGAGCCGTAACGTGGCTGGAAAAATTAAAAACAAATAACAATGATCAGAATCTTCAAAGCTTAATGATTGCATAACATCTGCAATTGCACAGCTGGCAGATAGACACACACTGAGAGGTGCATATATCCACACACACACACACACACACACACACACACACTGAGAGGTGCATATATCCACACACACACACTGAGAGGTGCATATATCCACACACACACTGAGAGGTGCATATATCCACACACACACACACACTGAGAGGTGCATATATCCACACACACAATGAGAGGAGCATATATCCACACACACACACTGAGAGGTGCATATAACCCCCCACACACACACACACACACACACACTGAGAGGTGCATATATCCACACACACACACACACACACACACACACACACACACTGAGAGGTGCATATATCCACTCACACACACTGAGAGGTGCATATATCCACACACACACACTGAGAGGTGCATATATCCATACACACACACACACACTGAGAGGTGCATATATCCACACACACACACACACACACTGAGAGGTGCATATAGCCACACACACACACACACACTGAGAGGTGCATATATCCACACACACACACACACACTGAGAGGTGCATATATCCACACACACAATGAGAGGTGCATATATCCACACACACACACTGAGAGGTGCATATACCCACACACACACACACACACACTGAGAGGTGCATATATCCACACACACACACACACACACACACACACACACACACACACACACACTGAGAGGTGCATATATCCACACACTGAGAGGTGCATATATCCGCACACACACACACACACACACACACACACACACACACACACACACACACACTGAGAGGTGCATATATCCACTAGGGCTGAAATGATTCATCGAGTTACTTGAATAACTCGATTACAAAAATTACTCGAGGCAAAAACCCTGCCTCGAAGCCTCGTTAAATTCATATGACGCGCACTATACACACGGGGATCTGATTGTTCCACACGGACCGTTGTTCAGGAAGCACACCACTAGCGCGTGAATCGTGATACATTCTGAATTTAGCTGCCGTGATGGCGGAGTCAAGATGTCCATAAATGGCAGTAAATGTCTAAAGTTTTCAAGTAAAGTTTTGGGATCATTACATACTCAAAAAGGAAAACAAGCATTCTGAACCGAAAACATCCACTCCATGCTGTTTCACCAAGCGTCAATAAAGTAGCCTATCTATCATCTATCTACGTAGCCTATAGCCTACATTGATGTTGGCTGATTTTAATCACATACTGTATTTGTAGCGATGTCGTGATATAATATTTAGCTTTGATGTTTTTAAGTAGTAAACTTATTCACGTTCAATTGCAAGACAGTATGCCTAAAAAAGAACTCCTTCTTATACACACGTGCATGCACCCTCATCTTCCCTCACGCACCGCACGCGTGCACACACACACACACAGGTTGCTAGGTTACCATAGCAAATAGGCTCATCCCAGAAATTATTTTTTAGTAGCCTAATGGTAAAATTATTTGTTAGTAGCCTAATGGTAGGCTATTTTTTAGAAGCCTAATGGTAAAATGATTTGTTAGTAGCCTAATGGTAAATGATGCAGGTGTAGAAATCTACATAAAACAGATATTTACTTTGATGTCAGGTCTAGATTACAGCATGAAACTTGGTGTGCATATTAATACATTGCGTTCCCTCTTCTCCCTCCCAGAGCCCACTTCACAACATAGTATGGACAGCTTTGTTCGCCCAGCTAAGTCATGCACAAGAGGCTGCAATTTTACAGAGCGCATTTTGAACATTATTTAATTGTTGGCACTGGCACTTATAAACACTAAATGGGTAAATTGCAATAAATGGGCTTAGTTTTGGAGCCAAATGTTGGAGTTAGAATAAATACCTCTGTGCCAATTGCTTGATCATTTCACAGCCATGTAATTTTCGTTATGCGTTATTTGTTTAGGTTGTTTAAAAATGCAAAAAATAAAAATGTATCGATAAAGTGCTAGATTAATCGATTACAAAAAGAATTGATAGCTGCAGCCCTAATATCCACACACACGCACTGAGAGGTGCATATATATTCCCACACACACACTGAGAGGTGCATATATCCACACACACTGAGAGGTGCATATATCCACACACACACTGAGAGACAGGGCTTGAAAACTAAATTATTTTTCAAATGTTCCATTCAGAACGGTTCAGGTAGGCCCATGTTTAACGTTTTCGTTCTTGCATGCGTTCCGCCACCAACATATCGGTCCTGAACCGGTTCGGAACGCAAAATATTGTTCGTTCTTAAAGTTCCGGCAGTGTTTGGCGGGCCTATCAAGTCTATTTTTGTGAACTTTACCTTAGAATAGACATACTCATTATTTCCCCTTGATTTAGCCTATACCGTAGCTATGCCCAAAAATAATAAATCACAAGGCGGCATCCAAAACATTCAGATGGGCTATCCATCCCATAGCCTACAGACTTACTGTAAGCCTAACCTATGCCTATGAATAATTTCTTATCAAAAATATTTCTGGATACGTGCTAAACTCCTTACCTGGTTGTAGCCTAAGTTTTATCCATATGGATATCTTCAAAGGCTTGCGCTATAATTTCCAACCTGTCTGTTGCTGACAAGGCCTATCTCAAATTTCCTGTTTAACTCTTCTACATAGAATAGGCTATAATTACAAAAACATTTCAAATCCGACTTTAAAAGCGACAAAGGCGTGGACAGGCAAAATAGGCTATTGCAGCATAGGCTACAAACAATTTCCAAATAAGTTTCAGTAGCCCTACGCTACGAGCTGGCCTAAGATCGAAGTGGCAGGCCGGATAGGTAGGCCTAGTTGGCTACATAGCGGCTTGTTAGCTCACATTAACAGTGTAGATCTTGGGCTTGTTTTTCGCACAACCGAAATAGTCTCCCTGAAATAGGATATGCTTTTGTGGAATTTTATAAAATATATAGAGAACGAAAAAAAAACCCGTTATTATTAACCCGGTTTTGTGGATTTCAGAATAACGTTTCTGTTCCGGAACAGTTGAAGACCATTTTGTTTTCGTTTCCGCTCCTCGTAAAATTCCGTAAAATTCTGTTGCATATATCCACACACACACACACACTGAGAGGTGCATATATCCACACAAACACACACACACACTGAGAGGTGCATATATCCACACACACACACACACACACACACTGAGAGGTGCATATATCCACACACACACACACACACACACACACACACACACACTGAGAGGTGCATATATCCACACACACACACACACACACACACTGAGAGGTGCATATATCCACACACACACACACACACACACACACACACACACACACACACACACTGAGAGGTGCATATATCCACACACACACACACACACACACACACACACACACTGAGAGGTGCATATATCCACACACACACACACACACACACACACACACACACACACACACACACACACTGAGAGGTGCATATATCCACACACACACACACACACACACACACACACTGAGAGGTGCATATATCCACACACACACACACACACACACACCTCTTTGCGTGCAGCTTTGGCGCGAGTCATCTTGACGCTCTGGGATCTTCTAAGGCCACGCTGTACAGATGCCTCATCCTCTGAGAAGACTCCATCTCCATCATCCTCCTGGCCTTCCTCTGGCCTGTAGGGGTAGTAGTCTGCCCCACACACACACACACACTGCAGTTAGACCAACTGCCAGCATTCCACTTGTACTTCTCTCCTGCCTGCTGAAGTTGATAAGAGCCATGTTGATCTAGAGGGTTTGGCCAGAGCTGCCAAGTTGCCCCTGTTTGCTTCTGCCCACAGAGGCTCTGATGCGCTCACTCTCTGCTACGCCTTTCAAGTCACCAAACTGTTTGACTTCTTTACAATTAATTTAAACACAACTAGTACACAGCTGCCATCCACAGCATGCCTGAGATCTGAAAGCAGGTGACTGACTGGTTTCCTGGACTTTTCCTACTGAGTTGCTAGTGAGCAACGGCTGAACACATTCTCTTTCATTTGTCACTATGAGGGCATGTTCTTTTGAATCTCTCCACTAGATGGCAGAGTGGGACCACGAGGCTCAGAAGGCAGATCAGTGTGGAGAGGATGTAGGGCATTATCAGGAGCACGAGCATGAGAGTTTGTGAAACTACACAATCGGGGGAAAACTTTGTCTTCAAAGTCTTCACTTAATTTATTTCTCATTGTGTAATAGGAAATCATAAGTGGCAGATGGAAGGTTAAAGGCCACGAGTAGAGTGGCTAGTGTGTGTTGAATGGAGCCTACCGGTGCTGTCTGTGCCTGGATTGGAACCCTGAATGGCTCGACGGCTGGGGTTACTTATTGAAGGGTACTGACTGGACGTGTCATCAGCAGGAATCTGCGATAGGTCATGCATGCTGAAGCTTCTCAGGCGCTCGCTGATGGCACCCTGTCCCTATGGCAACAGAGTCACATGATTTGGGTCAGTCACTGTGAGGTCATAATTGAGTCAGGACATCTTAGAGCAGTTTCCTGAACCTACTGGTGCCTGAAAGCATACAAAAAGGTAAAGAACCGCATCATCAGGACAGTGGTCCAATTACAGCAGAGCATCTATGAGAATAAAGAAATATGTATAGACCCTTTCAACAAGGTAAACAAAAAAACAATGCTTGAACGTTCTATTTGGTTCCCAATCTACTTCCTCTGCATTAAGATAACATATGGAATGTTAGTGCTGGGCGGTATGACCAAAAATGTATATCACAGTATTTTTCTAAATTCTTACGGTTTCACAGTATATGACAGTATTTTTTTTCCCATGCATAATCAGATGTTCACAGCATTTTCTACAGGTTGAGGGAAGAATTGCTGCAGTACATTGACTAAGGATGGTCTATTTTACTGTCATGATGTAGAATAACTCCACACTAGTGGTAATGCAGTTTTGCATGGCCCCAGAAAATGATGCTGTTTACAAAGAGCCACTCATGATTCTAATGAAGAATCTAATCAGAATGCAAAGACAATTGCAGTCAAAATACAGAACTGTACTGTGCAAATTTCACAAACATCTTGTAGCCTATAAAACCAATACAAAAAGTTGTGCAACTTTATACTTTTTTGAAAATTAAATTTACAATTTAAAATGAAACCTCTCTGCTAATATGCTTACTCGGGCCTATCAGATACATGCCTTATTGTTATTGTGTGGTTTACATGACGTTAGTGGTAGTGGTAGTAACGTTAACTTAATGTGAATGTGGACGTCATGTTAGCCTGCCATGAGCTTCGGTTCGGTTCGCTAGGCAAAACATTAACAAAAAAGTTTGTTTTGGTGCACTGATGACAACTAGCCAGCTTGTATTGCTCAGTGCATGTCTATAACATGCTTTACTTGCTACCTGGATAATTTCAGCGAATATTCTTAAGGTGAGATGAATGATAACCTCATTAAACTTCACTGTGTTTGGTGGGTTGCTAACTAACGACATCATCACCTACTAGCCAACTGTTGAACAATCTCAATAGAATTTTCGTGACGGTAAATCCCTTTCGCAGTATCCCTTAACGTTTTTCCTTAACTAAAGGAACAATTTAAGGTATTCTGTGCAACACCCTTAAATAAACCCCTTATCTAAGGATAAATTAAGCCTTAAGGGTCATACTTCAGGGGAAAAACTTCAGGTGTTTTGTGTTTACCCTCACTATGCCTCGCAGTGGCACCATGCGTGCGTGTGGGAAAAAAAAAAAAGTCCCTTGGCTGGCGTTCCAAACGTTGTGTAATCAAATACACCGGTATGGCGGTATATTAAAAATTCATATCATAACGAAAATATACACCGGTATACGGTGTGAACCGGTATACCGCCCAGCACTATGGAATGTTAAAACAGAAGCCTTGTGGGGCCAACTATGATGCTGATAATGGAACTCTCTTGAAAGGGTCTATAGAGGAAGCAGCATGTTCATTTAGGGTTGACTTCACGTACACACACAGGAGTGAGAAAAGCAAACGCCTTGCTGTGTACAATGTATGTTTTGGTATGTGACTGCAGCATGCACTATTTAGGCCATTTACATACTCATGAGAGAAATAGAGGAGGTGACAAAGACAGACCACATCAATAAAATCAGCTCTTTTTTTCCAGACAAGTGTCATTTCTGCTGAAAAGTCAAAGTACTGTGATTAAAATAAGTCAAAATCTAAACACTTCACACCTGCCAGCCACTGTAATAGACAGAGGCTTAAAAAAATTGCACCCAGCTCATCACATATTATTTCAACACGGCAGCACATGTTGCATCACATAATCAGCAATGTATCTAGCAACAGATGCAACCTTATTCTGAATGCAGATTCTGCAACAAAATACCATTAGAGCAGCCAGTAATGACACACACTCACACTCACACACATACGCGCTCAGTTTGAATTACTATGCAACATACAAGTCAATTAGCAGGTGTGATTGCAGTAGCATCGGGGGTCAATATGATACATTATTGGATTATTTGCATCGGGGGTCAATCTGATACATTACTGGATTATTTGTGGGCTGCCTTTATACAACTAATTAAAAAATACAAAGAAATTAGCTTTATCAGTGCTTGATAGTCTGAACATGCAATTTAAGTCCACACCCTGTAGCCCTATGGGTACACTGCTTGCGTTGTGTAAGTTGCCACTTACAACATTTCTACTAGATCCCACAAGATCAGAGGCAATACTAATGTCAAGATACAATAGAAAATGACAAGACTCATAAGAAGCAGATGGCGCTTTTTTCAACTATTCTCAGTGCTAATGCAGCGGCACTGTATTTGTGTTGGGTGGTGGTCCTGATTCCCCTTCCTTGGGGCAGCCCTGTAAGTAACCTGTGCTCCTCTGATGGTATCTAGGTCTTGTTTGTGTGCAGGGCGATTGCGTGTGCTGAGGGCCAGTGTCTGCCCACAACAGTGTTGTTTTGATGTAATATTCATTGACTGCTTTAGACACATGTCTACCATCCTGGCAACTACTGGTGCAGGAAACACACAGCTCCATTGTACCAAGCTCTACACAGCCAAACCAAAAATATTACATAGATAGAAAAATAGATAGATAGAATTTTTTATGTGTATTACACTGCTTACCCAATATTTTGCTGGACCGCCTTTAGTTTTGATTATGTTGCACATGTGCCTTGCAGCGTCACAACATTTGTTTTTTTGCAGATTTCTTGTGTTGATAATGCGATAGCCAAACCACTCTGAACAGTCTTCTCCTGAACAACTTTCAATGGGTTTAAGACCAGTTATCTGTGGTGGCCAATTCATATATAAAAATGAATCCTCTTATGAATTCATATATGAAAACCTGAACCACTCTTTCATCACTCAGATGATGATTGTTAATACCTGATAAGACCTGGCATTGGGTCCTCCCCCCCCCCCACGCACCAGGCCCCCCGAAAGGAGGGTAGGCTGGACAGTTTTCTGTGCATACCCGAGAACCGTAGGATGACCAACTTTTTTCGTATGTTGGTCTCAAGGGGCCATGTCAACACATCTCATATCCACTCATTTGAGCTATACTGTAGCGCCACCAAGTTAAAAATGAAAAAGCAAAAACGAGGCATTGTAATCGCAGGTATCTTTGGCTGACTTGTTCAAAACTGTGCGAAATTTGATGAGTATGATCATTCTGACACCCTCTGAATGCCTGCCCAGTTTTGTGGAATTCCGTTCATGGGGGGCCATACAATAAATGAATATATGTGTACATTTAGTGGCTGTACACCAATTGGCCTGTGGATGGCCGGACACAGTTTTCTGTGAATATCTCGAGAACCGTAGGGCTTAGGATGACCAAATTATTTTTGTATGTTGGTCTCCAGGGGCCATGTGAACACAACACATCCCATATCCACTCATTTGAGGCGTCACCTAGTTAAAAATGAAAAGGCAACAATTGAGGCATTGTAATCACAGGTATCTTTGGCTGACAAGTTCAAAACTGCACCACATTTGAAGTGTAGGATCATTATGACACCCTCTGAATGCATGCCGACTTTCATGAAATTCTGTTCATAGGGGGCCATATCAGCTACACACACGCACACACACACACAAATAAAGACACACACACACACACACACACACACACAGTACACATGCATGCACATGCACACTCTCACAAGCACACACTCACACACAGTCACACACACACAGGCACACACGCACACACACATAAACACACACCCACTCACACACATAAGCACACTTACATGCACGCACACACACACATATAAACACACCCACCCACACGCACACACACACACAGGTAAGCAGGCACACACACACACATACACATAGATAAACATGCTAAATATCATCTCTCTACTGCGATGGCTCCTAGCTCCAAGCACCAGCGCATGAATCCATATACTGTATGCTTCACCTCAGGGCTTAGAGCCGTTACAGCAGACTATGGCCCAGCACGCTTCCCATCAGAGATTGGTTCAACTGTAAAGGCCTACACACTCGGCCGGCGACACGACAGCGATTTATGGCAGGTGACCGGCAAAATTGAATAGAATCTATTGAAGTGAATCGGGAAACACACAGCAAGTGGAACGACAGGGTAACCGTCGCATTGCTCTTATCGACCCTTTTCTATTTTCAGGGCGATTTTGATACGTCATAATAGAACAGCTTTCATAACATAACAGCTGTCTGGTCAGTGAATCTCCACTGAATCGATGGGTGATCGCGTGCCAGTAGTGTGAACTGCGTGACAGCCTTAACACCGAATACCTTGTCTAGCTCCCTTGTGCTTCCAACCCCAACACTACACTGTAGACAATGACAGCCAACTGCTCCCTTCGTTTGAGACACAGAACATGGAGAGCTTAGTCTTAAATGTGGATCTACATACAAGTAGATGTAAACACACCTACTCTCTACTGATCCATGATCACTGGGGGTTGAGGACTGGACTGGATACCTTTAATGGTACAGACTAAATTACCTCTGTACTACTGAATACTGGTTCACATTAAATTAATCGATGCCAACTTTCCCAACTGTAGGAGAACGCATCTGGTGAGACTGCTGCTAAACCACTACAGATCAGATATTCCTGGCCACCACGTCACTTGACGCACAATGTCTGAAAGGGGCATACAAGTATAAGTATAAGTATATATACTCTTTTGATCCCGTGAGGGAAATTTGGTCTCTGCATTTAACCCAATCGGTGAATTAGTGAAACACAAACAGCACACAGAGAACACACAGTGAGGTGAAGCACACACTAATCCCGGGCGCAGTGAGCTGCCTGCTTCAACGGGCGGGCGCTTTCGGGGAGCAGTGAGGGGTTAGGTGCCTTGCTCAAGGGCACTTCAGCCGCGGCCCACTGGTCGGGGCTCGAACCGGCAACCCTCCGGTTACAAGTCCAGAGTGCTAACCAGTAGGCCACGGCTGCCACAAAACAGATTTACAGAGATTTACGGACTAAAGTTAAATGATTCCACAAACCTGCTATGCTATCTAACATTTTACTCAGTAGTTTGGTATATATGTGTTACATGATAATATCTTGGCAGCACAGAGTAGGCTGCTACCCTGTTAAAAAACAGTTAGCTTGCTTGGTCAGGAACAACAACAATATATTGTGGCAAAATGGTGCATTAAATGAATAAATGTGTTCTGTTTTTTAATATGTATACATATATATATATTTTTTTAGGCTATAGTTTAGGTGACAGGTCCTGACATAAAAAAATCTTGACAGATCGTTGTGTTTGTGCAGAGAAAAGCATCAGCAGACTATAGTTCTTCTTTCATGTGACAAGCATAATTGTAGCCTGTTTTACTCTTAACTGTTTAACTCTCTGTCTGAGCTTCAGCTGTTTGAAGGACAGAAAGAAGCACATCATATCAATAAATGGCAGTTTGCTTCAGCAGCGGTGCTTTGGTTTGACAGTCCTAGGTGATATTACAGTAGGGTTGGGTATCGTTTGGGTTTTATCCGATACCGGTGCTAAATCGATACTTTTAAAACGGTGCCGGTGCCGAAACGGTGCCTGAACAGGTACTTTGTTTTTAAAATGTTTTAAATTAAAATGGTCTAAAGCATGAATTGCTTTTGTTATTATTGATAAGACAAATTTGAACATTAAATTGAACTGTTATATTCAATTTACTATCAATATCTCATTGCTCCTACGAATAATACATTGAAATGTTAAAACAGCTTGCCATGCATTAGTGTTAATTTTGTCACCTATTTTTAATTTAGTCTTAGTCTTAGTCTTGTGACAAAATGTCCTTTTTAGTCTTTGTCATATTTAGTCATTCAAATATAATTTTTGTTAGTCAAGTTTTAGTCGACTAAAAGTCTTGTCATTTTAGTCTAGTTTTAGTCAAAAGAAAACTAAAGGTATCTTAGTCTTAGTCAGTTTTAGTCAAAACATTTTAGTCGTTTTTTTTATAAGAAATTATTTCTGATTACCATTTCAGTGAAATAGTGTTTCACACATCTCAATTTTCCAATATTGTGTGTCCACAGGGCTACTCGTTTGTTAGAACTCATTCAGATTTTTTGTCAGTCAGTATGTTTACATGGACAGGTAAGTCGAGCTACAGTTATAGCTCGGCTGGGATTTGACCATAGACAGTAAAAGATTTGAATGGACCACTGTCATGATCATCGTAGACCAGTGTTTCTCAAAGTGTTATCCGCACTGTTGGTCCGCAAGCAGACGTGGTAAAATATGATATAGATGAGTTGTTTGCAATATTGAACCAACTTGTAGGCTACTGTATGTAAATCCAAACAGTTCTGCAACACTGTCTATGTAAGATATGCCAGTTAAATCATATGAATCTGACACAATAAGCAAAGTGCAAAGACAATAAGCAAGGTTGTTCAGTGAGTAGGCCTATTGTGTAGGCTAATATACTGTTGAAGTAGGTCTAATCTTTTTTTTTTTTTTTTAGCTAGGTGGTCCGTGCGTTTCTTTTTTATTGGTTAGTTAAGTGGTCCTTCGTCTGAAAATGTTTGAGAAACACTGTCGTAGACCCAAGTATTAATGTTTTACTCCGCCACGCTAGATGGCGATATGCGCAACACATTCCCCAAACTCTCCATCTTAACAGAGAATATGATCTTAGCTAACTTGCTAGCGAACTTTCCATATTAGCTTACTTGCTAGCAAACTTTGCATCATCAGTGTGACTAGTTAAATAGTTGACATTACTTGCTGAAAATTTTTGAATGGACATTCTGGGGATGTTAATTTGTCTATGTATGAGAGAAGCTTCAACTTCTGGGTCTGTAGCATTGTGGCATAAAGCTTAGGTAGTTAGCTTGCTAACTCTGACAGAAATCTCCGGTGTTATTGTTCCATGTAGTTTTAGGTGTTGCAGCCACAGGGTTGCAGCAACAGCCGTAGACTAGCCTACAGGAAAGCTGCTGCATGAACTCATTTGGAATAATTTTGAAAATATAACAGCTAGATATTCGGTCTTCTCATTTTGTAGACGAAATGAAGAGAGATTTTATCTTAGTTTTTATTTCATGCAAAACATTTTAGTCTCGTCTTTTTTCGTCAACAATAATGAATCTTAAGATAGTCTTAGTCAGTGTTTCAGGACATTAGTGCAGTCTCGTCATCGTCTCGTCTTAGTCATGAAAAAAAAGGTAGTTGACTAACATATTTCCTCTCGTCTTGTCTGACGAAATTAACACTACCATGCATGCACACACAATGGTAGGCTAAAGCTCTGCTTTCTAGTTTATCCAGTGTAGGCGGTTTGCCATTAGGTGTGTTAAAACCGCTTTCCATAAAACTGCCAGGTCATGGACAACGGCATTTGCAAGCAAGCTAATCTAACAGGGACTTTACTTTACAGTTAATTCAGTGTGTTCCCAAATGCTTCAAGAAATGTCATGCCTTAACCCATAACACGCAATAGTTTTGAACATGTTAGGCTACATGTCGGTGTTGAAGTGTTTAGATTCCCAGCGCTAGCCTAGTAGGCATTTTAAAAGCAACAAGCTATGCGCTAACACCAGTCAGCTGAGTTTAATTAGCGATAACGTCCGTAGATGGTTTCGTAGCCTCTTTGACAGCTCAGTGACATCAGGTATGTAACCTACATATTTATGTTTTTATGTTATTGCCAGCTAACTTTTAACATGATCTTCAAATTCATTGTGATGCTATATGGGCCTCATGCACATGAAAGATTAATATCATGCCATTATTATGTTGTTTAGAACACACAGTGAAATACAGTTTTCACCTTACAACTTTGCTGATAACATTTCAAATCAATGCCAGTTAGCGCAATAGCAAGGATATTGTGTAACATATAGGCTACTGTTGATGTTGTTTCATAGCCTTTTGCTTGTGTGTAGTTAGGCCCACTGCTAGATTTTGACAGGAACTCGCGAAATCACTTTAAAGTAAGCTACTTGGGCTCACGCAAGCTGTCCACTGGTGCACCCCTCTGGTTTATACAGTATTTATGTTAGCTAACTGTATATGGATGTGTTGCTATCAGAGCAAGACGTTAGAGAGATGGCGCATGACATGCAGTGATGCCTCGTATAAAAAAAACAAACAAAAAAACGCTATTTAAGCACCGAAATGAGGCACCGAAATCCACGTTGTTATTCGATGCCGTTACTACCGTTTGCGTCGGCACCGGTGCCATATTAGAACCATGTTTCGGTGCCCAACCCTATATTACAGTCTTTTTTAACCTGAATTAATTGTAACCCTGATTAATTGAGTAACACCTTGTAAAAAACACAGCATTCTGTTAAGCAGCACATTTGTATATGTGCAGCAAGTAGGCCTATTGCAAATTCCAATTTCACCAATTTCTTTAGTCACCAACCACCCACTACTGTTACAGATTCAGAAAGAGTTACTGATATCAGTTCAAATGTGAAGAGTACCCAACACTAGTGATCACACTAACAGCAGCATTTGCAGTGGAACCGGAGGCTTTTCTTATTTGGGGGGGTTAACAGACAGGGAGACATCACTAGGGTTAAGCTAGCGACTAGGGAGCAGGTTGATTCGAGTTTAAGTTGGCAATCAATCACAACAGCCAGATTAAAGATTTGGCCACAGAGTTACATGTCCGTAGCTACCTTTATTCTACTTTCTATTTGTCAGTGCACTTCTATCTAATTTCTTTGCCTCTACAACTGTAACTGGATGTGGTCAAAGCTATTGCGCTATATCAAGTTCTCACAGTCTAGCAGACTGATGGTTATGGCTGCTGGATGTCCATGTCCCTTCCTCTGGGCCACATACTGTACTTAAAACCCCGCCATGTGACCATGCAACTTAGAATCGCACCATGTGACCACAGCTCCTGGGCTTGCGCTCTGTCTGTTTGACAATCTCTCATGTATAGACAGCTAGAGCAAAAACAGTAAACTTGAATGACTTTTTGACTGACTGTACCAACTGACAGGACACGTCACTAAACCTATAAGAGAAGAGACAGCTTATTTGAGGGAGACACTTTCTTTTCTTTTGAACAGTTAAGAGCAAAATTTCTTTGCCTCTAAAACTGTAACTGGATGTGGTCAAAGCTATTGCTCAAGGGTACTTCAGCCGTGGCCTACTGGTTAGCACTTCGGACCTGTAACCGGGGGGTTGCCGGTTCGAACCCCGACCAGTAGGCACGGCTGAAGTGCCTTTGAGCAAGGCACCTAACCCCTCACTGCTCCCCGAGCGCCGCTGTTGATGCAGGCAGCTCACTGCGCCAGGATTAGTGTCTGCTCACTGTGTGCTGAGTGTGTTTCACTAATTAACGGATTGGGATAAATGCAGAGACCAAATTTCCCTTACGGGATCAAAAGAGTATATATACTTATACTTACAAAATATGGACTTTCAAATAAGGACTTTTGAAAATACTTACAGTTAAGAAGCTGTATTCTGTCACATCTCAGACTGTCGCCACTTGCACCAGCTACTGAATTACAAACCAGATTGGAACAAGAAAAGTTTTTTTTAATGAAAGCATCAGGCTTTTACAGTATTTTAAGGGAATCAGCCTCCTAGTTTTGGGGGCTTAAAAAGATGCTGGGAGAGGGATATGGGAGAGAGTATACCAGATGAAGCGTGGGAACAAGTAATCAAGTCATGGTACAAAGTTTCAAGAGAAATGCAGACACGGTGTGTCTCAGACGTATGTTGGAGGTGCAACACTGAGTGCGGCACTCTTTTACATATGTTATACTCTTGCCCCATAATAGACCCCCTATGGTCTGAGATAATGTCTTTTATCAACAAGTTGCTGACCACTGCTCTGGTACGCCAACCATTACTCTGTCTCTTGGGTGTGGTACCACAGGGGAGCGGGTTAAATGCCCATCAATCCTCATGGTGCCGAACAGCTGTAATAGTTGGATGCAGGATAATATTACACCATTGGAAAACACAAAGTAGCTATATCAATGGTGGAATGGTTTAATGAGATGTCCAAGATTGCCTCTTATGAGAGGGTGTGCTATAGAATGATAGATAAAGAGGACGTCTATATGAACATTTGGGGGCCTTATTTAGATATAATACAGTAAGCTGGTGGTTTGTTTTTCTGTTTCTTTTTATCTCTTTTTCCCCCTTTTGCCCTTTTGTTTATGAGGATGGTCTAGCATTCAGTGATGTACAAATGTGTATAGTTACACACACTTTTTTATATACTGTATAGTGTATAGCTTTGTTAGTCAGTATCTGTCCTCCCTGTTCACTTGTGGATGTTCAGTGTTTGTCTTTGTCTCATGTATTTGTGAAAAAACAATAAAAAGTGAATTACAAAAAAAAAAAAAAAAGAGACAGCAAGTGGGGTGGGAGGGGAGAGAGAGGGGGAGAGAGAGAGAGAGAGAGGGAGAGAGAGGTGGCTAAGGAGACTGAACTCCACTACAAAGGAAAAAAAAGATTGAGGAGAGAGGGTGTGTGTACTGGGAGTGATGATTACAGAGCACAAGAGGGAGAAATCAATAAAAGTAGAAGGGGAAAAAGCAGGTGAGAGAGTGATGGGGAAGAGAGAAAGAGAGAGGGAGAGAGAGAGAAAGAGGGGGAGAGAGAGTGCTGGAGTAATCTAAAGTACAAGATCACCAGTGGGCTGGAGTCAGCAACAGCACTACAGGTGTGCTTTGGAACAACATGGTGCACATGAGAGCAGCTGTGCCTAGCTCCCACTAACGAGTACTTCTGAGGAGCCTGCTCTGAGAGCTGCAGCTCATGCTGCAGGCTAACTACGCTAATTGAGGGCAACGTGGTATTCTGAACAGTCCAAGGCCCAATAAGATAGCTCACTGGCGAGAGAACAGACTGGCTCCACTTAAAGCAGGCTGCTCTGCTTCAGCGGCAGCACTGACACTGGGATGCAGCAGAGGTACATCTTCAGAGACAGCCCAGCCTTTAGGCCACTGGATCAGACTCTGTTGATAATTAGCAGTGCAGAGAAATAGAGGTACAGTACGAGCAGCCGTGGCCTACTGGTTAGGGCTTCGGCCTTGTAACCGAGGGTTGCCGGTTCGATCCCACGACCAGTAGTAACGGCTGAAGTGCCCTTGAGCAAGGCACCTAACTCCTCACTGCTCCCCGAGCACCGCTGTAGCAAGGCTCACTGCTCTGGGTTAGTGTGTGCTTCACCTCACTGTGTGTTTACTCTGTGTTCACTAATTCACGGATGGGATAAATGCAGAGACCAAATTCCTTGTATACGCAAATATACTTGGCAGAGAAATAGGGGTGTCACGATATCAACATTTCAGAATACGATTATCATGACAAAATATATCACGATAACGATATTATCGCGATATCAATAGCAATCATTATAAAAGAAAGCAATCACTTAAGTAGGCCTGGACTATATATTAATTTTATTCTACAATGTTTCTCTCTTCAAAAACATACCATTCAGGCCTACAACTCCCACTTTCCCTCATAAAACAAAATGCCCAAACCAGGTCAACAACATTAAATTGCTATTATCGACTGATAAGACAAATTTTAACATGAAATTGAACTAGCCCTATATCACTGTATGAATGCTTTTATGAATACCTGTAGTTTCATTGTTTCTAGGCATAATTCTAATTGCAGGTAGGCTATCTGAAATTGCATTTCCAGGAGACTTGCCATAACTTATGATGTTAGCTACTGCATGTTAAAATGGCATGTCATGGTTGCACACACTGCCAGTTCATGGACAAACGCAAGTAGCCTATGTTACCTCCTGTCAGAGCAGCTTATTTGGCGATAACATGTGCGGTGATGCTTCTTTCCTCTTTGACAGCTCAGAAATATCATTATGCAGAGGTATGTTTTTAAGCCTACTTTTTTTTTTTTTACAAGCACACTTTTAGCAGGATCTTCAAATTCATTGTTATGCTATAGGCTATGTGCATCATGTGAATGAAAGATGGAAAACGTGTCAGCAGTTCGGAACGCAGGGCGAGTTTCATTAAGTTCACATTAAGCCTACAACTTTGCATAACATTTCCAATACGCCAGTTAGCATGTTAGCCAGCTTTTTGTGTAAACTGGGCTGTTTATATTGTTTCACAGCCTTTTGCTTGTGGGTAGGCTAGTTAGTTCCCTAGAATTATTTAGACTAACAGTCTCCTGATATCACTTTTTGTTGCGCATCCAAAATAATTCCGACACGCTTTTCTAGCTGCAGGGCAGAGCAGCAGAGACTGATAAAGGCTATTCTATCCACTGCATTCTCCATCATGTCCGGTGTTACATGGCAACTGTCACCCATGTTAACTGGCTGCGTTGGTGTCGTTTCACGAGTGATGACGTTTCTTTGACAGATGTGGCCACTTGCAGATTTGTCACTTTCTGATGGAAACTTGAGACGAACAAATACAAATATGCATTGCATATTTAAATGTCAAAATTGTCTGTAGTACGCTACATGCACTGGACCATGAATATGCCACCAAAAAAAATAATAACTCTACGTGGGTATCGAACCTGCTTCCTAAATGAAGCCACATACATAATAACCATTCATCTACGTACTTGCGCCACAAACCAGCTGATAAGTCATAGTGAAATTTACTTAACTTAGTCTATACAATTTGAAGAAATCAGCTGATGATTGTAGCAAGTTAACATGGCTGATGGTGTTGTCTTGCTACAGCAGTTGCCCAAGCCAGTATGTCTTCAAAGTATCATGGTTAAGTTTTCAAACATTTCACTGACTGCTGGTCAGGCTCTCTGTGGCCACCTAGTATCTGTAGCCTAAATTGAGGAAGCGTTGTTGGTCTAAAAATAAATAAATAATGATAAAAAAAAAAAAGTCTAATGGGGAGGATTGAACCCATGTCGACTGCGTGAAAAAGCAATATATAGGCATTACCCTGTTGCACCACAAGAGAAGCACGGACGTGTAAATTGGGAAATAAAATATCAATAAAATATCAAACCCATGTTTACATGTCAGCAACATTAACATTAATAGCCTATAAGCCTAAGAGTTTTGACTCTCCCTGTGCGCAAATTTTGTGTAAAACATGGACACGTTATAGACTTCTCCTGCCCATTGCAGTGTGGGTTTCAATGCCTGTGTTTCATGAACTGAATTCTTAAAAGAATAGGCTGGACAAAAGGATACACAATTAGGCAACACATTTTTATTTGATTTATTTGCTGATTTATTTGCTCTACAGATACTTCAGGTAGGGGCGGCCACAGCTTAACCTCAGTGAAACGCTTGTAAAATTTAACCATGATACTTTGAAGGCCTACTAAATGGCTTGGGCAACAGTAGCATGATAACATGGTAGCCAGATAACATGAACAGCTATGTTAACTTGTTACAATTATCATAACATTAGCTGACTTCTTTTAATCATACAACTGAAGTCATTTTCAGTGAGTGCCGTCAGCTGGCTCGTGGCGCAAGTTGATAGACGTCTGATTACCAAGCAAACAGGTCAATTTATTCGTGGTTCGAAACCCACGTGAAGTTAATTTATGCTATATAGGTGTTTGTTTTTTGAGTGGCATATTCATGGTCCAGTGCATGTAGTACTACATACAATTTTGACTTTTAAACATGTCATGCATATTTGTGTGCGTCTCTAGTATATCAGAAAATGACAAATCTGCAAGCAGCCACATCTGTCAAAGACTCGTCATCAATCATGAAACGTCATCAACGCAGCCAGTTAAAGGAGAATTCCGGTGTGATATTGACCTAAAGTGTGTTGAAACATGATACCGAGTGTGAACGTATGTCTCATAGCCCACCTCGGCTTGTCCCCTGCACTCCAAAAATCTGGCTTAGTTAGCCGATGCTACCAACAGCTTTTTCAATGGTGGTGCTTCGGCATCGGGCTAGCCATGCAAATAAATCACTGTTTTACACCATTTATGAGGCTCAATGTATCTCCACACTTCATTGGTAGACTTCCGAGGGCCCTGACATTTAAAACGAGACATTGAGAACTTTGAAAAAGCACTGGTAGTTTACTTACAAGACGATTTATACAGACAGTATCTTCACAAAGTTTAGCGCTTGCAGCCATCTTGAATTTAGTCACGATAAGTCGAAATAACGAAGTAAGAATGAACAGGTATGATAAGGGATCAGATTCCAAAAATAATTCAGTTGAAATGCATGGATTCCAGTTTCTTCCAGTAGCAGCAACTGGAATCCATGCATTTCCACGGAATTATTTTTGGAACTTTAGGTCAATATCACACCGGAATTCTCCTTTAACACGGGAGCCAGTTTTCCATGTAACACCATAGACAGTAAAAGAAATGGACGAACAGACTCCGTTGTTTTCAATGGGAGGGCACAGAGTCAAATAGAACGATTTTTCAGTTGGTCCCCCCAGTACCGCGCAGACTCACACTTAACTTTGTGATGTTAGCCATCGAACTGAATCTTGTAACTCATATGACAGATAGTACACAGAAATTCTTCTCACACTTCCTTCGCCTTCAAAGTCAAGGTTAAACATTTATTTATGTATTATTATTATTATCATCCTCACCAAGTGATACCAAGTCGTGTTAATGTTGAAGCTACCACACATGATCATCTTCAAAAAAAGTCATGCTAAAACAAAACAAAAAAGTTATAGCCTTGAAGCTAATCTTCTTTCCACTTTTCCGACCTACGGTCAATCCATCGAAAACCTCTGAAATGATTATCGTTAGTGCCGTTTTTCATTAGGTTTACTTGCCTCTATGCAATGCTTTACTTAACATACAATGCTATATAGGCTACATAGCTTTGTTCATGAGTTTCCGTGCTGGCTGGACTGAGCTTCTTATCCAAACAATACTGTTATCCCCCTACGGTGCTTTAGTTTCACTACAACCGGACAAGCTAAACATTCTTCTTACGGGAACCTAACGTTACGTACGAGGTAGTCGAGTCTTGTTTGGCCTTTTATTGTTTATGTAGATTACACAGAAGCTACAATATCGGCACAGGATATATGTTATATGAAGTTATGGTATTTCAGAAAAATCCTAAAATGAATGGGCTTCTATGGGGTTAGCAGAGAAGTGGTCCCTCCAGCTTACATTGATTCTTCTACTTCCGGGAATTCGCCTGCCCCCTTGTGTAACACCGGCATCTTTTCAAGTTAGCTTACAAAATCAAAAGTTTGGTGTTGCTATGACATCAGGTTTGAGTGTGTGACTTTGAAGGGAGCAAGTGAGGAGGAGAAAGAAATCACGAGAGTAACAAGCCCTAAACAATCATTTAAAAATGCCATTGTTGTGCTACACAATAATACCGTAGGTGCATTATTTCCACAATATTCATATCATCATGTTTTGTTCATCACTATTATCACAAAACCGATAGGCCTATATTGCGACACCCCTACCGAGAAATCTTATTTACATTTACAGATTTACACATCTAATAGGTGCTCAGCGAAAGCATTTGCACACATCATTCATAGCAGTATCCTGTTTTTCTAATACATCATGTAAATTACATAACTTTTCAGCTTTGTTTGTGGTCATAACTAGGCTTGGGATCACTGGAATCAATCAATTGTCAGAAACTTTCCTTAAAGATTATTGTTCCATTACAGCATTTTTAAAGGTGCTCTGAGCGCTGATATGCGATTTCTAAGCTAAAACATTCTTTGTCACATACTGCAAACTAGGGCTGCAGCTATCGATTCTTTTTGTATTCGATTAATCTAGCACTTTATCAATCGATTAATCGGATACATTTTTTTTTTTTATTTTTAAACAACCAAAACAAATAATGCATAACGAAAATGACATGGCTGTAAAATGATCAAGCAATTGGCACAGAGTATTTATTCTAACTCCAACATTTGGCTCCAAAACTAAGCCTATTTATTGCAATTTACCCATTTAGTGTTTATAAGTGCCAGTGCCAACAAATAATGTTCAAAATGCTCTCTGTAAAATTGCAGCCTCTTGTGCATGACGTGGTCAAAGCTGTCCATACTATGTTGTGAAGGTGCTGGGAGGGAGAAGAGGGAAAGCAATTTAGAGGGAACGCAATGTATTAATATGCACAACAAGTTTCATGCTGTAATCTAGACCTGACATCAAAGTAAATATCTGTTGTATGTAGATTTCTACACCTGCAGCATTTACTATTAGGCTACTAACAAATCATTTTACCATTAGGCTTCTAAAAAATAGCCTACCATTAGGCTCCTAACAAATAATTTTACCATTAGGCTACTAAAAAATAATTTCTGGGATGAGCCTATTTGCTATGGTAACCTAGCAACCTGTGTGTGTGTGTGTGTGTGTGTGTGCACGCGTGCGGTGCGTGAGGGAAGATGAGGGTGCATGCATGTGTGTATAAGAAGGGGTTCTTTTTTAGGCATACTGTCTTGCAATTGAACGTAAATAAGTTTACTACTTAAAAACATCAAAGCTAAACATTATATCACGACATCGCTACAAATACAGTATGTGATTAAAATCAGCCAACATCAATGTAGGCTATAGGCTACGTAGATAGATGATAGATAGGCTAGATCAGTGGTCCCCAGCTCACTATGCCCAGCTCACTATGCCTGGCTCTAAGAGAGGGCCAGAGATTCGGAGTATATTAGTAAACATAAATAGCTTAGTGCTGTGAACAACAGCAGTCTACCTTAGTTGAATATTCCATTACATTTAATCATAGGCTACTGCAATGTAATACCATTATTAGCTGTGTTTATATTGCCATCATGCCATATCAGTTTAAAATGTAGCTCAAATGAAATAATACTAATAAAAAGACTTTAACATTCCCAAAAGTATTAGCAGGGAGTCCCAAAAGTGTATTTTATCCAAAATGTGTGAACTCTGAACTCTGTGTATTTGCATACACAGCTCAAGTTGTGAACAAGCAATATCCTACAAATAATTTGAAGTTCTCAAACTATGAGAGTTTTATGAAGTGCAGGCAAAAACATCTGAAATGACCACTTTCACTCACCTGATAAGAACTTGTGTTTTGTATGAACATTTGAACGAGTGAATAAAAAATAGAAATAATTATCCCAGAAATATGACCTGACTTAGTTAGTTATTAAAAATTTATTGATACACTTCTAGAATACTTTGAGCACTAATGCAGTCAGCCTCTTGCATTGTTTGCAGGCCACGTTTCATTCCGTTTTCGATGGCAAACGCAAAACAGCGCCAAAACAACCACCAGTGGACAAAAAGAGTATTACATGTGTACTGTTAAGACTCGCCATAGAGAATGAATGGGGGAAATTACGGAAGTTATAGTTTGACGATGTACTCCCATGCGGGCCAAATGCTATATACCGCGGACATGTTTTGGGGGGCCACCCAAAATGAGGTGGCGGGCCGTAGTTTGGGGACCACTGGGCTAGATAGATTGATAGATAGCCTACTTAATTAACGCTTGGTGAAACAGCATGGAGTGGATGTTTTCGGTTCAGATTAGGGGTGGGCGATATGGACAAAAAATAATATCTTGATATTTTTTGTGATTTTGACGATAACGATAATTAGTCGATATCCTTTTAAAAAAATTGTAGAAGTCTGAATTACTTTACAGCTCATTATTTATGTGTGACTTTTTAACCAAATCAACCAATGCATTGTGACTCTATGACACATTTCCAATTTTGCCCACTTGTGTGTGTGGTAATGACATGGTCTAGCCAGCTACATTAAAGAAGATGACTAGGCCTAACAGTTTCCCAAGAGAAAGTCTGAAGCTGAAGTTCCTTTCAAAAACCTTACTTAGGATTCACTGTAAAACTAAGCAGACCAACAGAGTATATCTAGTTATTTCCTTCGATGTTATGTTTAAGAGAAATCATGTAGGCTAGCATTCCAAGTTACAGAATAGAAACTAATGGGTTAGCTTATGGCTAATGTATATGAGAAATCCCATAGAGATGCTAACGGTTAGCATAATCGATACACGAGATATTTAGAGCCTAACTTCAGTCCATTTACAAAAGGGTTACATGAGAAGAGTTATTTGTTTACAACTGACTATTAAAATACTCAAAGGCAAATGTTTTCTCTCCATATAATACCATGTAGGAAAAAGTGTGACTGTCTCATTAATGCTACGTGAACAGAAGTAGCTGCACAAAATCCCAAGTAGGCTACGCCTGGATCTCGCTACACAAAATAAACATTAGGCCTCATGTAGACAACGCGTGGACCCCCTAGCGATCATGTGACACTTACTCTGCTGCAACGGGGCTTCTCTTGCATACACCTCCTGGATTTAGTGAATGTAGGGGGTTTCAATGCGTAATTTTGAGTGTTTTTTCCCCATAAGTAATTTAAATACTCAATAATGTAAATTTGCATCGTTAAAACAACAATCACGATATTATCGCAGACGATATATATCGCCCACCCCTAGTTCAGATGCTTGTTTTCCTTTTTGAGTATATAATGAATCCAAAACTTTACTTGAAAACTTTAGACATTTACTGCCATTTATGGACATCTTGACTCCGCCATCGCGGCAGCTAAATTCAGAATGTAACACGATTCACGCGCTAGTGGTGTGCTTCCTGAACAACGGTCCGTGTGGAACAATCAGATCCCCATGCGTATAGTGCGCGTCATAGGAATTTAACGAGGCTTCGAGGCAGGGTTTTTGCCTCGAGTAATTTTTGTAATCGAGTTATTCGAGTAACTCGATGAATCGTTTCAGCCCTACTGCAAACCATCCGCTAGCTGCCTGTGCCCCACTGTAAAAAATTCAGTCTCTGTGGACAGCCCAGGCTCCAAAAACGGCAACAAAAACAACTTGGTCCAACCTGGACCATAAAAACATAGCAAACTGTTCCAGTAAATCACCTACGAGATGCGCGTTTAGGAGAGTTTCAATTGCATGGGAGGGAGGGGGAGGGAGTAGCGAGCTAGCTCTCTGTTTTGTTTGAATGTTAACAGAAGTGATGTTACCAAACATCGCTTAGAGCGCCTTTAAGAAATAAATGGCCATCGTTACAGTGAACCTTTAATTAAGCAAAAAAAGGCCCACCGTTTTTTAGGGTCATTTCAGGAAGCACCACTACATGAAACTGTATGACCCTGCCTGTTTGTGAATGATCAGTTAGTCCTTACAAGTCGATTATCAAATTCAGCTAAAACTACTGTCACTGGACACAAAAGAGAGTTTGGTAATTGCCTTGTAAGGACTTTCTTATCACAAGATGGCGGCGACCGGAATAATAGTAAGGTAATGCACTGACAGTCCTATACCCTCTCTTTACACATACAAAGGTAAAAATGTGCAGAGGCTCTCTCCATAATAGCATAGATGTGTAATGTTTTTTTAGCATAGTTAATTGCTTATAAGAGAGATTTACTTTGATGTAGTGAAGCTGCCCCAAAGGCTATGCTATATGCTATTGCTATGCTATTGAGTTGTAAATGCATATTCCGGTCTTAAAGCAACACCAAAGAACTTTCCCTCTGTCGCACGCACGCTATTTGTTTATCCAGCACCGGCTTTGCAAATAACAATGTCCACAGACATTGAAGGTAGAATATGTTGCATGATTTATGAAAGTACGATGTATTGCGCCATCAAACGCAAGTCAAATGTATAGTTTCTTATGTCTCATTCCATCGAACTACAGATCCGCTACCCGATCTGGCAAACTTACATAGTGCGGTTATAACCGATAGAGGGCTGCGAAGCGAATGCAGAAGTGTCGTTCACCCTGTTACAAGTTGATGAACCACTGAAACGATTTTGGAAACATTATTTTAAGGTACAAAAAACACTTTGGTGCTGCTTTAAGGAAGTGGTATGCTCCTCCATGCAAATTTGCGCGCGGCAAAGGCGTGAAAGACTATACCAGGCTTATTAGGCCCCGTCTACACGGAAACAATGAAAATGGTATTTTGGTGAAAACGCAATGGTTTGTATCGTTTTGGCCTTTCATCCACACAACAAAGACGATTTTAGGTGCCCGAAAACACACTTTTTTGAAAACGGGTTCCAGAGTGAGAATTTTTGGGAGGCTGCCCTGGCAAAACCCAACTTTTTAAAAATGCTGATGTCACAGACCTGATGAAACAGGACATATAGCGTTTTCACTTGTTTTAGAGTTTTTGTGTGGATGAGGTCATTTCTGAAACAATGCAATGTGTCTTACTGAAAACTGCCGATTAATGTTGTTTTGGTTTACACTCATTATCATCAAAAAATAAACCCTAGGTTGATCTTAGACCAGAGTAGTCCTTTAACAATTAACCAAATGTAACGGAGGCAGACTGAGCTAGCGTGCTAGTCACAGCCCTAATCTTCAGAACGCTTCTAACCGCTGAGTTGGAAGCCTGGGCTTTTAGCTCAGTGGTTAGAGCGTTCGTCTCCCATGCCGGTGTGTGTGTGTGTCAAGGTGGCGGGTTCAAGGCCCGTTAGCGGCGAACGAACCGACCTTGTGACACAAACATGATAATGTGTTGATACTGCAACACATGCAACGCTGCAAACATGGTCTCACAACACATACATTGTTATAATATGTTACTAGTTATTTAAAAGTAATAGCTAGGCCAAAAAAATGAATTAATTGCTCAAAGGTTGGAGATCTGTCCCAGTTAGACATCTGTGTAGGATTTAAGGCAATGCATCAGAAAAAAAACTGAGTACACCATGGAAAAAAACAAGAAACAGATTTTAAGAATTAGAATTGCCTCATTGAGAGGTATGTAGACAGATGACTGTTACACACATTTTATTGACATGAAATGAAATGCATTCAACACATTCAATGATTAAAACTAATCATGTACAAGTTGGGCAAGTAAAGGCATCAGATTATTTACAGTATGCAAACACAGTCATCAAAGTACAGCCACATACATCACCGTCAATGTGAATGTATGATCCATAGGATGCATGGGACTTGTGCATGAGTGTGTATCTATGTTTGTCTGATTCTGATTGTGTCTTACCTTGACAGCTGCAGACACAGCAGCAGTGGCAGCGATGCTAAGGCCTTGCCTGCCAAAGCTCACCATGGTCTCGTAGCTGCGCTCTTTGGCCTGAACGATGTAATCATCAATCTCCTGTTTTAATGATAGCAAACAGAATGCCGTTGGAGAAGTTCACTTCCTGTTACACAAAACTCACTGTACTAAACATGGCTCAGCACAGTTACACAGTGACCTTTTAATATTCCTCTGATTGATACAGAAAAGATGTAAAAACTCCAGTTTGGTCCATACTTTGCATTATCAGTTGCAATGAAACCTGCCAGATGTTGTTTGAATGTCTGAGTTTAAATCCTACTTATTTTTACTAATTCAAGCGAGAATTGGAGGGGACAATAGATTTACACCTTAAGGGCACAGTTTGGATCCTTTTATTTGCAGGCATGAAAACAGGTCAGGGGTGAAAAAGGTGAGAAGGGCGCGCAAAGAGCGAAATGGCCGTTTCATAGCAACACAAGCGCGAGTGACATTGTTGCCAATAGTGCATAGCTTCCATGGAGTATGAAGTTGCCTAAAACCAAAGATTTATAAAGAAAACAAACTACAAAATTACACATTTTTACAAAAAAATACCTTTATTTCTTCTTTTTTGGCTTGGGCCTAAGTGTGAAGGGGCCCACTTGCGCTGTTTGGCAACATGCTTCAGCCTGGCCCTCCTCTCCTCCTCAGTAATCTACATGAGTTTTCTTTCTTTCTTTCTTTCTTTCTTTGTGCCTGAAGTTCAGACATTTCTGAAGATTTCATAGGCCTAATTGGCACTTCATAGTAGAGTATTAGAATAAGTCTGAATAAGATACGTCTGAATATTTGTTGGACCAAACCAGGTAATAAATAAACTTGGGTAGGGTAGACTAGGCTTTAATTTGTAAAATTGGTTTGAAATGTTTTAACCTGCAGCCTAGGCTACTTACAGATTGTGGCATTGTGCTAGTGTGTTTAACCAACCAATGAAGTTGTGTGAACAGTGTTCCAGTACATGTTAAACCCTGTAGACACAGACTAGGCCTAGGTCTACTGATCAGGCCACTGAACGTTTCTTGAAAGACAGCATTACCATGTCAAACACTGCTTTTGTCTCTGAACTCGACAAAACGCACCAGCCCAGTTTAGGACCATTTAATTCAACTATTTAGTTATTCACATTAGCCTTTGCTATACTGATAAAGTATGCCGATTTGCTTCACCTTTTGTCGATCTAGATGGCTCAAACAGCCTATGCTACGTTGC
This sequence comes from Alosa alosa, assembly GCF_017589495.1. Classification (NCBI taxonomy): domain Eukaryota; kingdom Metazoa; phylum Chordata; class Actinopteri; order Clupeiformes; family Clupeidae; genus Alosa; species Alosa alosa. The sequence goes on along the minus strand of NC_063206.1, from coordinate 8,483,716 downwards.
TACACCAATCTCAACGTTTTTTTCTGACAGAAGTTGAAAGTTTCAACTAGCCCACCTGTGACATCAATAAGCATCTCTCCTGGCCGGGCTCACATTCCAGCTGACATTTCAGACGCATATGTAGTCACACAGACAGGGAGGCTATTCCAGCGCAAGCGTTCTGTTCGCGTTGCATCCGCGGCAAAAAAATTAGCTTCCACTGTTTAATAGACTAAATGCATAGGGGCTGCATTCACATAATCGTTGCTGGATCAGACAAGTTTTTAATTGGGCTCTTGTCTTACAACGCAACAAGTTGCGTTTGCGTATCTGCGCGTGATTTGTAAACTCAGTTGTAACCCCCCCCCCCCCAATATTTTCTCATCGGATCTGCGCGAACCACGTAAGTCCCCTATTTTGGATTCAAAACGGCGAATTTTGCCGAAAGGTGAGGAGTTTTCATGCCTGTATTTGACATTTGGGTCATTCCACGCCAACTCAGCCACCCATATACATGACACCTCTCAGATTTTGAAAAGCGATGAAAATATGGCTTATGTTACCAAACAAGGGAATCTGAAGTTTCAGGTCAATATCTCAAACGGTTTGCCCGTGGCGTCCATTTGAATTTCGGGTGCCACAGCCCTAATTGACACATTGGAATTTCACATTTCATCTTTTGCCATTTTTGGAAGCCCATAACATCTGTTCTAATAGTGGTAGAAGGCTGGAAGCCTAGTTCATTGTAGCCTGTACTACACAATTCTGGAGGCAGAATCAACATTCCTTACTGTTTGGGTGAGAGGTGGATCATCAAAGTCCTAAAAAATGTTGAAGGCATGTGTGATATTTCACATTTTGGGTGGCCTTAGCACCACAATTAATGATCATATTTATTCTAAACAGGATTATTTGTTATCTATGGGAACCTTGCACTTGCCAAAATGAATTTGAAGGGTATGGTACCACTGGTGGGGGTTTTATGGGGGTCCAAAAACCCTCTCCAGCAGAGGTGACTCTTTTGGAACCCAATATTTGGACCCCCAAATGACCATGTGGGCACTTGATGATCCTAATGGGATTCATACCAGATAAAGATACATATTTGTTCTTTCTTTTAATGAAATAACATTTTTGACTATGAAGCTCCATAATATGAATTTTATTCTTCATAATGCACCATTTTGGACATTGTTTCCTTAAGTCTGTAATGTAGATCAGAGAGAATTTAGTGACGATAAAGCATGAAAATAGTGGAAATAACTTAGTATTATGTTCAGTTCAACAATTAAAGGAAAATTCCGGTTTTTAGCACTTTAAGGCCCTTTTCTGGTTTGTTTTGGATGAACTAGAGCATACGGGCATACTGTAGTAGGCTACTCAAACATGTCCTAAAACAATCCTTAACGTTCGTTTTCAAAACTGTGCAACTCACCGAGTGGTTAGTGGTGTTCGTTCCAAAACAAGTAGCGTAGCGAAATACAGTTTCTGTCGTCTTTTATTTGGCATTTTGTAAAATCCCATTGATTTCTGTCATTGCACGTTGATATTACTGCGCCACCGTCTATGCTTCAGGTTCAAATACGAATCATACATTGCGCCGATATATTTGCTTTTAATAGTCAACGAACACCACTAACCACTTGTGAGTTGCACAGTTTTGAAAACGAACGTTAAGGGTTGTTTTAGGACATGTTTGAGTAGCCTACTACAGTATGCCCATTGCCAGCCACCCTGAGAAGTGAAAAGGCGATTCAAAACGAGTCAGAAAAGTCGAGACAGGACCAATCGTCAAAATTTCGGTGTCCACCACTCTAGTTCATCCAAAACAAACCAGAAACCAGAGTGCTAAAAAGTGCTAAAAACCGGAAATTTCCTTTAAATACGGAGACTGTCACGGATTAACCCCTTATCCCCCATGAAAGAGACCCGCCATCAAACTTTTAAAGAACTAAATAGTAAGAATCTTGTAAGTGTAAGAATTTTTCCTTGCCCCTGTCACTCTCCAAATAAAATGTAATTGAAAATCAAATTGAATAATGTCTTTAACTATTTTTTGTGGAATTGTGGAAGCAGTGGCATAATTTTGTCATGGTCCTTTTGGTCAAGTTTGTATTGGCGAGCACTGCGTCCATAGATGTCTGGCACACTGACACAACAAATGATATGTTGGAATGGCACCCAACAGGGGATCTATCTTTGGTCCGATGGCCATGTGAGGATGTTGTTGACACACGTCACCATGTTCATCTGAACGTTCAACAATGTTTCCAATGAACCAGTCATCATCATAGATACAGGCAATGTATTTTCCTGGCTGGAAAATTGAGTTTTCATCCGAAAAATGATATTTTGCAGTTTCAGAAAACAATTCCGCCACAGACCAGGAACCTCATGGTCTAAAGTCAGTGGTGCAAATTCAGATGCTATTTTAAGAGCACATGCATGTCCACAGGCCTGCAGAAATGAATGCTATGCACACCGATCTACAGACACCCTGTGCACAGATGGAAACATTCAAAGCCTTGATAATATTTGTCAATTTCCCGGTTTTGTTCGTGCATTGGTCAACTAAAAATTTAGCAGCCTATATAGTACATCTACATGCAATATCTTTACAACAACAACGCCTAATTACGACCTATTAATTTGGACAACTTTATACAGCCCTTTAAAGGCTAAAGATACCTTTAGTTTTGTTCCAATTTACCGTTGTGTATGGCTTTAAACATCGTGTGCGCTTTAACATCAGCCTATAAGCATTATTCTAGCTGCGCTAAGGTTTTGACAAGCACCACAATTTTGCCTACCTTGTTGTAGCCCATCTGAAATAACTCCAAACTTTGCTTTGTTCCCTCCATCCTTTCGTTGTTTTCAAAAAATGTTTTATATCCATGATGGCCTTGAAGTCTTGAGTTTGTGAATTCGCTTAAATAAGCTTATTATGTGCTGTTAACCAGCAACCATAGACAGTAAAAGAAAGCAGCAAATAAAATGTAATTGAAAATCAAATTGAATAATGTCTTTAACTATTTTTTGTGGAATTGTGGAAGCAGTGGCATAATTTTGTCATGGTCCTTTTGGTCAAGTTTGTATTGGCGAGCACTGCGTCCATAGATGTCTGACACACTGACACAACAAATGATATGTTGGAATGGCACCCAATTGCCTTGGCTACAATTTCTGTAGTTGCTGCGTCCATTCATTGTTATTCTCTCTCCTGCTCAAACAAAAGTTGTGCGTGCCTTAAGTTGATGATAACGTGTTTACAAACTCTACTTTACATAAAATATTGTAAATAGCCTATTGTCATGCAGTTAATGGGATACTGTGCAGGGCTGGAAAGGTCAACTTAAAAACTGTTTCTGTTGCCTGATGGTAAGGTACAGCTGTAACTTACACCTGCAGGAGCGCTTGCTTGGGCGCCTGTGTTGTGCAATGCACTTTGCTCCTCTCATCTATACGACGCAGTTCCCATTTCTCCAAACCATACATAATTACAAGGACAAATATTGCTACACGAGGGAAATCAGTGTGGTGTCCGATGTGAAAAATAGGTATAAATCTAAGCGTACACATTTCCACGAATCAATCAATGGATGTGTTGATGACATAAATTAGGAAATATTAGAGGACTTAATGAGACGTGATGTTGAACTGCATGCCAATGCCATTTAACCCAAATGCCCCAGCAGCAGCACGGGAGAGGAGAACTTATCTGACAGATCTGCATTGTCTATACTCTATAGTGAGGTAGATTACATTGCAAAAATATCACCATGCATTCATAACCTCGTGATTCAGTGAGAGTGATCCCAAAACATCGGAAAGTGACATTTCTGTATTCCGCCTGGCAATTCCGCCATCATAATAGCAATCCGCTATGGAACAAGCGTGCCTGTTGTTAAAGGGAATGTGAGATGACGCTCTGATTGATTTGTTGCACGTTACGCCCAAACCACACCCATGATTAATGTAGCTACTTCAGACCACCCCATTTTAGATTTGCGTCGGGCGCAACATGCTCATGATCCCATGATCATGATCCCGCCGGTAATATAGAAACAGCGCCCAAGATCCGCCCACAAAGCGATTTGCGCGAAGTCAATTGCGCTAAAGTGCAAAATATAGCCCAAAGACACTATTCAATTTAATTTTCAATTGACAGCGGCAAGGAAAAACTCTTACACTATGTAACATTCTTGTTATTTAGTTCTTTAAAAGTTTGATGGCGGGTCTCTTTCATGGGGGATAAGGGGTTAATCCGTGACAGTCTCAGTATTTAATTGTTTGCCATCACTGAGCATAATACTAAGTTATTTCCACTATTTTCATGCTTTATCATTAATAAATTATCCCTGATCTACATTCCAGACTTCTGGAAACAATGTGAAGAATAAAATTCACATTATGGAGCTTCATAGTCAAAAATGTTATTTCATTAAAAGAAAGAACAAATATGTATCTTTATCTGGTATAAATCCCATTAGGATCATCAAGTGCCCACATGGTCATTTGGGGGTCCAAATATGGGGTTCCAAAAGAGTCAACTCTGCCGGAGAGGGTTTTTGGACCCCCATAAAACCCCCATTAATGGTACCATACCCTTCAAATTCATTTTGGCAAGAGCAAGGTTCCCACATATAACAAATAATCCTGTTTAGAATAAATATGATCATTAATTGTGGTGCTAAGGCCACCCAAAAAGTGAAAAATCACACATGCCGTCAAAATTTTTTAGGACTTTGGTGATCCACCTCTCACTCTCACAACAGTAAGGAATGTTGATTCTGCCTCTGGCTACAATGAACTACCACACCAGTTTCCAGCCTTCTACCACTATTAGAACAAACATTATGGGCTTCCAAAAATGCCAAAAGCAGGGCTCCGAACCGGTTCAAGGAACGATAACGAAAACCGAAAACGAACGGAATTTTACGGAATTTTACGAGGAGCGGAAACGGAAACGAAAACAAAATGGTCTTCAACTGTTCCGGAACAGAAACGTTATTCTGAAATCCATAAAACCGGTTAATAACGTTTTTTTTACGTTCTCTATATAACAGCCTAATAATTTGATTTCTGCAGTTTGAAAAGAAAAAAATAACGAATAAATGGACCTTTGGTCCAAATGTGTATATTTTGTCTTGCTGTTGTAATGTAACCTATCCGTCTGCCACTTCGGATCTTAGGCCAGCTCGTAGCGTAGGCTACTGAAACTGATTTGGAAATTGTTTGTAGCCTATGTGTAATAGCCTATTTTGCCTGTCCACGCCTTAAAGTCGGGATTTAAAATGTTTGCGTAATTATAGCCTATTCTATGTAGAAGAGTTAAACGGGAAATTTGAGATAGGCCTTGTCAGCAACAGACAGGTTTGTTTATAAACAGGGTTGGAATTATAGCGCAAGCCTTTGAAGATCTCCATATGGATAAAACTTAGGCTACAACCAGGTAAGGAGTTTAGCACGTATCCAGAAATATTTTTGATAAGAAATTATTTATAGCATAGGTTAGGCATACAGTAAGCCTGTAGGCTATGGGATGGATAGCCCATCTGAATGTTTTGGATGCATACTGTGATTTATTATTTTTGGGCATAGCTACGGTATAGGCTAATTTAAGGGGACATAATGAGTAGCCTACGCCTATTCTAAGGTAAAGTCCACAAAAATAGACTTAATAGGCCCGCCAAACACTGCCGAACTTTAAGAACGAGCGATATTTTATGTTCGAACGGTTCAGGACCGATATGTTGGTGGCGAAACGCATGCAAGAACGAAAACGTTAAACATAGGCCTACCTGAACCGTTCGGAACGGAACGTTTAAAAAATAATTTTGTTTTCAAGCCCTGGCCAAAAGATGAAATGTGAAATTCCAATGTGTCAATTAGGGCCGTGGCACCCGAAATTCAAATGGACGCCACTGGCAAACCGTTTGAGATATTGACCTGAAACTTCAGATTCCCTCGTTTGGTAACATAAGGCATATTTTTCACTGCTTTTCAGTAAAATCTGAGAGGTACCATGTACATGATACCCCGATATTGGTTGTTTTCACATGGAATGACCCATTTTCAAGCACAGCTATGTGATGGAACTGGCGGTCTTACTCTTTCCTTGGAGGCCAGAAGAGGATGCAGGAACTTCCTGTAAATGAGGCTGGCCCCTCTGGTGTATGGAGACAGCAGCCAGATCACAAAGGCCACCTTCAGCTCGTAATACAGAGGAAACCTGCAAAACACAACGTCCATTTGCCCTTTAACACCTCTGTACATGGTATACTTTCCATAACCCACTTCTACACATTCCATTGTTATTGTATGTTATTTATCTGTTTTTCCTTGCTTGCCAGACCTAATGATTTGCTAGTAAAACGCCACTATTCTCATGTACTATTGCAGAAATACAAAACCATTATACAAAATTTATAATCAATTCACCTATATGGACACACCAAATATGTATCGATCTTCAACGTATATAACAGATAAACACGATACAACTCTTTAGCCACTCCTAGTTAGTAAAATGGCTATCTATAACTACCATTTTAACAAAAACAATGGGCCTGTCTGATGATCAAACAATCAATTGCCAAGCCCATTCAATCTTACCATGATAAGGAGGTGTCTGTGATGGTTTCAACAACAGTGTAGAGGGCATAGACGATCCAGTACATCATCCAGCGTACCTGTCAGATCATAAGCAGCAGCCTGAATTACCAGATGGTCATGAGACTTTCATGAGTGTACCCTAGATGTCTCGTTCAGCATGGCCTGTGGCCTCAAACAGAGCACATGAGCACTTTTCCCTCGCATTCCAATCTGAGGGGCTTTGTTCAAAGGGTATTTTGCAGATATGAGACCTTGTGAGTTTCATAGCATCTCACACCAACACTCTTCTGCAAACCAAAACTGTGGACTGTGGAATGAATATTGAATCAAACCCTAACAAACATTCTTTCCACATAGTAAATTACCCGCATACTTAATTCGATCTGAGATCTGAAATGCAGCTCTACAACTCATTTTAAGTTCCCTGGAAAAACAGACCGTTTTTATCTGAATATTAACTATTCAGTATTGCATTATTGTAATTACTTTTGTTAAATCCAAAAACCAAAAAATGAATTAAACCTGCATAATATCACAACATGAAAAAAAAGCTAAATGGCTCTTTCCTGGCACTTGCGTAATATGTTTAGTTACTGTACACTGTGAGGGATCCACCCAACATTAGCCTATCACCTTCTGTTCTCAGAGACAAAAAAATGTCTTGCATGGCGAGATGTATGTAACATGTGTAGATGTGTAACAGCTTCATGTCCAATGGAATGATGGTGCCAACATGTGTCCCTAGGTTCACCAAACACAAACAGAGCCGAGAAGCTTACTATGCCTGCAGCCAATGGTGTGTGTGTGTGTGTCTGTGGAACACTGAGGAATCTGACGATGTGTGTGCGCTGGCTTGGAAAGAGCGCATCAGGGAGATTGGCTTTTATTTTAGTGACAGACAGGGCCTGACGCACCTAGACTGAGGGTGAGGAGCCCGGCCAAGCGTGAAGGTGTAGCTGAGCCTCTTAGACCATGAGCAATTTCAGACTTCAAAGGAGGTTCACGGAAGTCTCTCTCTCTTTCTTTCTCTCTCTCTCTTTGTGTATGTGTGTGTGTGTGTGTATGTGTGTGTTTATATATACATCAGGGGCTGCAAGAGAGCTGTATAGAGCTTCATGGAGCAAATAATGAGCAATAATCTTGCCTTCTGGGAATAGGAACTTCCTAAGGGATTCCAGTGTAGGTCAAGTTTTCAAATAGAGAGTAGGGCTGGGATAAACGATTATTTTTTAAACGATTAATCTAGCGATTATTTTTTCGATGCATCGATTAATCTAACGATTCATTTTTTCAGTCCGATTCGATTTCGATTCGATTATCTCCCAATTAATTCACTAATAGCAACTTATCCATGTTTATTTACATATATGAATTCTTTAACATTGCAATATATGTTTATTGCTCTTAAGATTCCAAAATAAAAGACTATACAAGTGCAAAGTAATGCATTCTTAGTCAGAGGTAGCATTCAATAAAGTTCAGTAGTGTATGTCTAATTGAGTGCTTGTCATTTTAAGACGTTTGTGTGGGAATCCTTGCAATTAACATTAACACAGTTAAAAGGCTGCTGATGTGTGGATGCAATTCATAACGTAGTTAGTTCAAATAACGGTTCGTACTTCCTTTGGACAAGCACTTTTGAGTCTTGGAAAACACTTTACACTTCCATTTACATCGGGATTTTGCAAACATTCAGACTCAATAAAATGAGCCTGAGTAACGAATACAAGCAGCTGCAAGTAAGCATGCTAAACTTGACATCCAAAAAGTATTCTAACGTTAGCTTTGAAATACTGCTTGATTGCATACTGTAACTTAACTTAGTTTAGTCTCCTCAATGTACTATGTTGTGATAAGACCTTAGCAGAGTTTACTTTAACTTTAATGCTGTTAAAGTTAAAGTTTTGAAGAAATTTGCGCAGCATGGTCACGAAGCTAAGCGGATTTAATAGCAATTTAGCCCACTGTGTTCTATGCAGTGCTTCTATGTGGCAACAACAATCCTTCAACAATCGTGAATAATTTGTTAAATGCACATGCAGAGGAAGAGCAGCGGGCTCGTTACGAGAGAGAGCGGGCGGGGCGAGGAAAGGCTGTGTGAGTAAAAAGTGCAGCTCAATGAAATTATCTTATCTTTAATTTAAATAGTAGGACTATAACATAACATCAATGTGTGGTGCCCAGCCACAGATTAGTCAACGTATGGAAAACACTGAAGGTGTAAAATGAAAAATATTTAGCAGCACATGTTATGCTTGACGAATCGACTCTCATATGCGCGTCATATGACGCGTTGTCCCAGCCCTAATAGAGAGCTAACCAACTTCAATGGTCCAACAAAAGAAGGCACCCCTAACAGGAGTATATCAGGATCAGGGTCATAAAAAAGCATTAGAGAAGAGGGAGAAACTTGAAGCAAGTGATACCTGCCATTGAGCATACTTACATATTCTTTGACATTCTTGGTCCGGACAGCTTTGTAGGAGTAATATGCTGGATAGAGGGTTCCAAACCCAAGCCTATATGAGAAACAGATATTTATTACAATTATATTACATTTTGTCCAATCTGAACAACCATTAAAGTTCCTTAAAAAGAGTAGGCTTACATTATTTAATTCTACAGAAAGCATAAACATGTGACACATGGGGCAACATAACTCTTTCAGTGAACTTACAAGTCTGAAAGTGAATTAGGCTACATACATAGCCAATAAATGAAATCTATTACAAATAGCTTTCATGACCTTTGTCGGCAGGGCAACAGTACAGTACAGAAATGTAACAATAAAATCTTCTCCAGCTGACAATTAGAATACATCAGTTTTGGCTACACCACTTGAAACAAGACACCATTTACCATAAGTGACTTTGTCATACATAATCAACATGTTATTACTATGGTGAAAACCGTACTGTGTGATCCTGGCTAGAATGGGGTAGGTGGTGGGAATCAGGATGAGGGGTAGCTGGCAGAACTCCTTCTGTTACATAACTTGCACTCTCCACCCTAACATCTCAAGCTACCTAACCCCACAGCAAAGAGAGCAAGCTGTCTCCAAATGAGCATGAGTTCCCATGCACAACAGAAAGTTAACCTATGATTAACACACAACCACAACACACTCATTAGCCTACAACTGAGCTCTATTTTGTGCATTTAATTTATATACATATATATATATGTTGCTGGAACTATTCTGTCTTGGGAACTGACAACAGACTGCCTTCATGACATTACACAACAGACACAATGCTAGTCATGAATTCCCCATTAAGTCAGGTCAAGAAGTCAAGAACTTCAGGGCCCATCATGTGACGTTCTTCAACATGCATTGAGCAAAACAAAACACCACAACCAAAACAACTATTGGAGTAGCAGCACAGGGTGCATGCAGCCAACAAAAAAAACTTAACCATTGTGTGTTGATTAACTAAGCTAAGCTCACAAACATGATAACTTCATGCAGTGTGGCAAACGTTAGTCCTCTAATCAAAGCAATCGTTGCCATACTTTTAAACATCAAATTTCACACATCATTAAAATGACCTCTTAACATAGTTACTCCTTAAATGTAACGTTAACTTCACATACATATGAACAATGGAGGACACAATCTACATTGGGGGTTATGTACACGGTATACTTTACATTATCAACCTTTCACCTCACATGGGCACACCTAAAAGAACTAGGACAGGAAAGAGCCATTCTACTTCCAGTCACGTAAAATCATTTCAAATGTTCACTCAAACAGTTGGAAATATTGTCGCCTAACAACAGCGATTTCCAAACCACAACTTTATCCTCTTACTGCACACACTTCTGCTGCCTGTAGGTTTCACGTGAATGTGACATGTTATGACTTGTTAATGTCCCTGCTCGAATTGTTTAACGTTGCAGTGGCATTCTTCGTTGCAGTGGCGACACTGTGCTAACTGGGAAGGAAATCCACTTCCCATTACACGAAAACTTCCCATGTTTTCGTGTAATTTTTAAAAAGCTTTTAAAGATTGTTTTAAAGCCCCAAACTCTTGTCCTCGCACAAATCGAGCTCCATTGTGTCTGTATGTTGTTTTTTTTTATTTTTTAGAATGCCTGGCAAAGGAGCATTCTTTATATTTTGTAGCAAGAGAGCTAGCATCTAAAATAGGGTAACGTTAGGTTAGCGTTAACTGGCCAGTGTCCGCTGCAAGTAACGTTATACCAATGCATTATGATGTGTGCGTTCAGCAAATTGACAATCAATAAGACCAGACTAACAAACGCAACAATAAAAATCACTAAAGTCAAAGACCTATTAACGACAAATTGTAGCTTCATATTCACCAAACTTTCGCTAGCATCGAATTATTATGCATCTTTGGCTGTTAGTCTAGATACAGTTTTCGCTAACACTAACTGTTGTAGCTAGCCGTTTAAACCAAAACATGGAAAATTCTTTACACTTGCTTTAACCACATGTAACGTATTTAAAACAATAACAACTGTATAACCGTCATTGCCCCAGATTCACTTTAAGCTTTGTTATTGTAAGTTAATGTTCGTGGTACATAAACTTAGCTCGCTAACTCGAACTTGCACCCATGCGAATTGTAACGTTAGACATTCCTTGCAGACACATTTGCTAGAACGGTAAACGTTAATGTTAACCACCAGGAAAACTTGACTTCGTATAAGTAACTGAGTTTGTTTGCCATGCTCGGTTAACAGGTGTTAACTCTAAAATGTGTTTCAATCAACGTTTGCTTATGTTACTGACATTACATTTGTTTCACTTACACAACCGCTCGTGATATTATCCATGATACCATCCTTCCAAACTTGTGAAGTTAAAACCCCGTCTCTGATCAGATGGTTGATGCTTCTTGTTTGTTGATACTGTCCACTTAGAACTACGTAAATCCAACGTGAACCTGGCTATTTATCTATCTATCTAACGTTACGTTACCTAGCGTAGTCCCAAAAAGAAAGACCAGATAGCTAAAGAAAATAATCACAATTGAGTCTATAAAATAACGATATGGCAGTCAATAGAACGGAAATAAAACTAATGGATGCCTATTTATCCATCGACGACAACTGTGTTATAAACATCGTCTAACATTACTTCACAATGGAACTGACAGTCGCAGATCCTAGGCTACTACTTTGCCAGCTAGTTGGCTAGCTGATTTTCCATGTTAGACCAACATCCTCTACCACCACACTGCGAGATGGAACCAGCCCGAGCTTTCCCTGCCCAACCATGCATTGTGATGTGATTGGCTTTTTCAGCAAAATAACTCCACCCCTTGTTTCTATTGATTGGTTCTACATGTTTGCCTTAGCAATAACCAAATATAAGAAATGTCACCTACAGCCTACTCAACAAGGAAAACTAGCTTACATTTTGTTCTCAGTCAATTTTACATATTGTTAAGAATATAGTTATTCTCCATACTCCATAACCTTTGGTTGGGTGAATGCTGACTGGCTACAGGTTCCATCTAGGCCAACACTTTAGGTAGCCTAATTATCTATTGTTGAAGTTCTTCTCTGAATGAAGTTGAAAAGTATGATAATTAGCCTCTGCTAACATTAATTAATATGGGAAAAATGTATGTGGCAGTCATGCAAGTTTTCCCATTGTTTCTGAACAGTTTGTAAATAGACCTACTGTCCAGTCTCAATCGAGTGATTTTTCTACAGCTTTCTGGTACATTCCTAATCAACCACCAGTCTGTGTCGCTGACATGAATAACATTAAAGCGATGGTTCGGAGTAATTTCACCCTAGGGTCCTTTGCACCATGACCCCGAGCCAAACACCCTCCCAGAACCTGTTTTCCCTTGGTCGAACCCTGGTCGAGTAGCGCTGTCAGAAACTAATAACTTTCTGCAGGCGTAATGGAACCAACTTAGTATCTCGTAAATTACCTCACTAATAATGCCCTGAATGGTACGAAACTTCTACAGTAGTACAACTATGTTCTTTACTCATAAAACGAGGCATTGAAAAGTTTGTAAGTACACCAGGAGTTTATTTAAATAACACTTGTCTGATGGATGCTACTACCTGCTACTATTTACCACTGCGTCGACGTTACTTCGTGATTTGGGAAAAGCCTGTACAAGTCTTGGTAGGAAGCGATTACATCAAAGTTTTTTGGTATATCCAGTTTTTAATATTTTTTCCCGAAGTGTTTACAACTTAGTGTTAACTAATAATTGTTGCAAATTGGTACTACGAACAAAATATTACATTCCTGGATCTACATCCGTTTGCATGCTTCCTGCCAGGACCTTTACGGACTTTTCCCAAATCACAGAAGTAACGTTGACGCAGCGGTAAATAGTAGCAGATAGTAGCATCTATCAGGCAAGTGTTATTTTTATTTATTTATTTTTTAAGTATATATTTTTGGGGCTTTTTATGCCTTTAATTATAGGACAGTGGAGAGTGAGAGGAAGTGAATGGGAGAGAGAGCAGGGGTGGGATCCGAAAAGGACCACGGGGCGGGAATCGAACCCGGGTTGCCGGCTTACGATGTAGGTGCCCCAGCCAGTTGTGCCATAGCTGGGGCCAGGCAAGTGTTAGTTAAATAAACTCTTGGTGTACTTATAAACTTTTCAATGCCTCGTTTTATGAGTAAAGAACATAGTTGTGCTACTGTAGAAGTTTCGTACCATTCAGGGCATTATTAGTGGGGTAATTTACGAGATACTAAGTTGGTTCCATTACGCCTTCAGAAAGTCGTTTCTGACAGCGCTACTCGACCAGGCTTCGACCAAGGGAAAACAGGTTCTGGGAGGGTGTTTGGCTCGGGGTCATGGTGCAAAGGACCCTAGAGTAAAATTACTCCGAACCATCGCTTTAAACTTGCTACAAGAGTATTTTGTATCTGGTTTAGTATAATCAATAAGTCTAGGTAAAAAAATAGGCATAGGTGAAGTAGGTGAACATGTAGATATGGACTGTACCGCAGAGATAGCCTATTCTAAACTTGGATAAAAACATTTTTTTGTTTTTGTTTAAGCAATATTACAATTCTTCCATTCATATTGACATAATTCAGTGATACAATTACCGGTATTTACTTTTTCATCAAA
>NC_063206.1:8445031-8447531 GCF_017589495.1 Alosa alosa | reverse complement strand
AATAATAATAATAATTTAAAAAAAAAAAAAAAAAAAAAAAAAAAAGTCACTTACAATCACAATACACAATAGGTACTGTAGTGTTAAGATCCTGAGTGCTATGGGCCTCATAATACAAACTGTAATGAGGGAACTCTGTAATGAGGATAAAACATGGCTTTGAAAAGAAAATGCCATTGTTTTCAAAATTGAATAATAAAATGCACTTTGTTGTACCTTTAGTCGCAAAGCAACAAAAATTGTATAAAAATGCATGGTAACATTTTACATGATGGGTAAGTACATATCACATTCATAGCAGCTGTGAAATTATCAAACTAAGTATTTATAATTTATTCATAAAACATGACTCAACATTCATTCACATCCAAGTTTAACACTGGGAAGTAAACTACATAGAGATGACCGGGGAACTTTGGACATTTTCCCTTGAGTGTGGGCAAGCGCAAAATATTATAATTACCTCAAGGTGTCAACAAATCAGGGTCAACAAATACTGGTCAGCTATATGTAGTTTACCTCTCAGTCTTAATACTTAACAACCTGTATAGCAATAATATAAGCTATTCATAAAAATATTTAGATATGATATGATCAGATGACAAGCATAAATGGCAATAAATATTCTGACTGCCATTTTGACTGCCATGAATGTTGTCATGTCTTCTGAAACGGTCACTACAGCTACTATGAATATGTTATGTATTCACCCCGTCAAGTAAAGTGTTACCAAATGCATAAAATTAAACTTAAAAGGTCTCACAGTCCTAACAATCAGTAAAACTTACAATAATGTGCCATTACATCAATCAAACTATCGCAGATGTCCCTGCATTTTATTTCCGAAAGACAGGGTTCTCGCAGAACAGCTGGTAGCTCCTAGGTTGAGAAAAACCTTTTGTATCACCTCAAAGGTATACTTGAGGTTTTTGGGGTATTGCATATTGATTGCATAAACAAGGCCCATCAAATGCATGAAATGCAGATGGTACATCCTTAATATCCTGGAGAACAACAGTCTCTTCCAAAATGATGGCTGTGTTGATTACCACAGGAAGAGACTCGACTGCTGCAACGCCATCTTCTTTCACTGTGAGGATCCCAATTTTCACACCTTTGGTGTAGTCTTCCTCAGCATCTGTATCCTGAGAGTGTGCAAACACAGAAGACACCACTGATTGAGTCAAACATAATTAAAAGAAAAGCTGTATAGATTAATCAATTTGTTAACACAATCAAAATACTTTAGAAAGTCATCATAAATACACTACTTGGCTTGTGTACTATGATATAGTGTGTATCCAACTGTTTTATAATAAATAAAAACACAGTTTACATATTACAATACAATGCGTCATTCAATATCAAGGGACAGGGAAGAGGAAGACGGCAAAAGGGATGCCAGAGAGACGGACAGAAGACAGGGACGAGTTGGTAAAGGACACAAGGAGATTGGGGATAGGAAAAAGGAGGAGAGGCAGGATAAAAGAGAGGGGCCAAAGAAGTAGAGGAAGAAACACAGGTGGTGAGATAAGACAACATGCACAGAGAATAAGATTGATTATTACCAGACATTTCTTGAAAAGACTTGTTGGGTCCCTCCCTGAGGTAGAGGGGCAATCCTTCCAAGGCTATTCTTTACGGTGTTCTGCAATGCCATCACCTGGGCACACAGACAGAGATACAAAGATTATTTAATTCCCAAATTTTCATAATTCAGAATGAATCTGTAGTCATTAAAGTGCATGCGTTTTCCTAGTCTGGCAACCCCAATTTTAGCTTTGTCTTTGCTACCTGCCACGCGATGACGCTTAGTTCGCACAATCAGTGAGAAAGCAAAAAAAATAAAAAATTCAACACATTACATGGGTTGAGGCAAGCTAAAGCTGGGAATCATGGAAATAACTTCATGTCACAAACTATTGTTGTGAAAAGGTTGTGTCTATTTTCCTGCTCCCCTGATATAATGTTAAGGCTAATGTTGTTTATAAATTTAAATGTGAATTCGTGACGTAAAGCGTTTTTGCTCTGAGCAAAAGTAGCAAAACAGCAGTGAAACTTGCCAGCATTGAGCAGAGCGGAAAGCAAAGGGGCATAGCAGCTACTGCTGGTGATGTGAAAACCCCTTTACAGGAGAAACATTTACATATCACTTTGTATTGTTATTAAGCAAAGTTTGGCTAACGTTAAATGAAGTCAAAAGGACTGGTCCAACGCTTTATAAAGTAGTCTTATTTAGATTGTAATGAAGCATCTTACAAGTTAGCAAACACAACTTTGCATGACAAGCTATGGCATTTCGTTTTCAGCTACAACACAAACTGTTCCCCAGCAATTTGGCTATGGACACAACTGGAATAATAAGCTGAATTATGTGAAGCAAGGGAAACGTTCGTTGTTCAGAGGTGTACGCATAACTTTATAGTCATTATCATTGGCCAAAGTCTCACCAAAGATGTCGGTTTATGTTAGCTTCCATTAACTAGTTAACATTAGCTCG
>NC_063206.1:8400031-8407531 GCF_017589495.1 Alosa alosa | reverse complement strand
CAGGGTTCTGTTTGTTTGTGTATGTACAATAGTGTGGTGTGTGTGTGTATGTTTGTGTGAATGTGCAGTCATGTGTGCATATCTTTGTTTTGGGACAGAATACCCCCAGCCCTTGGCTGCCCCAGGCCTCCCTGGTGGAGAGCCAGGGCCTGAGGACCCCGGTGCCTGTGAGGCCGGCCAGCGCTGACCCCCACCACTCGGTCAAGAACCACAACCCCCACGCCAGCCCGTCCGTCTCCAAAACCACAGAGTGAGTCCAGCAAGCGCACAAGCGTGAAGAGGCCCCGCTGCACAGCCCACTTTCGTCCTCCCATTGGCCGAATTGGGAGACGAGAGCTTTACAAAATTGCATATTGAACAGGCTTTTTTGTGTTAGAACAAAGGCTGCGTGCGTCCATGGGCCTTGATGAGCCATGATATCTCGGCACGATAGCTCAGGCATCAGCCATGCAAAGTGGCTCTGGTGTGCTTTGCATCTCAAGCACGGCCCCAGCGTTACCTGCCATACATTCATGGGCTGCACACAAAACTAGCACTGCGTGCTTCCTCCTTCCCTGTTAAGGTGGCCCAGAGACACAGCACACCCGCGTGCTTTTACCAGAACAAATGCATGACTAGATGTAGTGGACGATAACTCATAACTTCTTGTGAGCTCAGCATTTTTGTGGCTTAACTTTCAATTGTCTCCACTCACAGGCGTGCTTTAGCAGATAGGTCCTTTGAAAGTGAAAGTATGTCTTCTTGCACGCTCAAGGGCACCAGAGATGTAATCTAGCTTCCCAGATAACCCTGGCACTCTTATGCTGATATGGGAGAGTGTTTTGTCTGGCTGTAGACTGGTCCAATGGCTGAAACCTGTTGTGTGTGTTTGTTTTGCAGAGAGGAGAGGAAGACATTGACAGCGGATGCCTTACGAGGTGGGGTCAACGCGCAGATCAAAGCTGACCCGGATCGCGGCCGAAACATGGTGGCGAAGAACGGCCAGATGCACGCGGTCTCGCACGCGCACACACACCGGCCCTTCCTGTCCGACTCACTGCCGTGCCGACCCAAACCGTCACGGGCGGCAGCCTTCGAGCCAGCCGCCGAGCGCTGCACCAGCCGCTACCAGGAGGAGAGCCGGCGCATCCTGCAGGAGAGCATCGAGGTGGCCCCCTTCACCGCCAAACTCCAGCCCCCTCCGGGCCAGGAGAGGGAGCCGTTCCCGAGCGCCTCCCAGGGCGTGAAAGGATGAAAAGAGGATAGAGGAGAGAGAGAGAGGGAGAGAGAGAGGGAGCTGCACGCGCTCCGAGCCCCTCAGGCTCAGCCGCCGGCGCCGAGCAACTACTACTCGTCCTTGTGCAGCAGCGTGGCTAACGAGCCCCCCAGACGCCCGGCGCACGCCGCCGAGCTCTCCGCTCTCTACGAGCGGCCGGGCAGCAGCCGCAGCGTGAGCCTTAGCATTAGCGGTAGCACCTTTAGCATCTCCAGCCACCACTCGCCGCTCAAGGCTCCCCACAGCAAGCCCCCTCCTCTGGTGAAGCGCCACCCCGAGAAAGAGGAGGGACTCCTGGGGAAGATGAGCGAGCGCCTGGTGCATCAGGCCTCCTCCCTGGAGCAGCACTCCCAGAGGCTCGCGGAGCGAGGCGGCGCGTTACCGGCGGGCGTCTCCATCTCGTCCTCCTCGGCGTCCTTTTCCGCGTCCTCGTCGCTCCGGTCCATGCCGTCGCTCCACCGAGCGCCCATCTTCCACCCGCCGGCTCCTCCCATGCCGGCCAGGAAGGAGGCGGGGCAAGGACGGCTGACCCCTCCCACTCTCACGCCCGTGCAGCCCGTGTGCCTGCTTCCGGAACAGCAGCGGCCGCCCACCCTGCAGCCCGAGCTGAAACGGCAGGCCAGCGCAGCAGCCGGGAAACGAGCCTCAGACATGGCAGCCAAGACTGCACACCAGACGTACCACCAGCACCAACACCACCAACACCAACACCACCAACACCAACACCAACACCACCAACACCACCAACACCAACACCACCACCACGTCCCTGAGGTGTGGAGAGGCCCACAACACCTGGACAAACCGGCCAACGGACACGGAGCTGCCAAGCAGCCGTCCGCCACAGCCTCTGTCATTGTGCGGCCATCTTCGGCGAAGGACTCGAGGACGAATGACCGCCTGATTTCGGCCCTGAAGCAGCCTGAGCGCACCAGAGCGTCCGGCGAGCACAAGGAGGTGGGCCGCGTGGGTCAGACTAATGCACCGTCCAAGGAAGGGTGTGCGCAGTACAAGAGAGGCATCCTGTGGACTCCTCTGGACAGCGTCCACTGCCCCCACACCACCCCGGCGAAAACAGACCACACCATGTCTGCTGTTGCCATAGAAACTGGTAGCAAGTCTTACGTCGTGTCCACTGCTGTTTCCATGGCAACTGGTCAGCCTCCGAGAGACCGCACACCTGTGCCTTGGAGACCGGGACTGGCGGCTGAAGAAGACAGCCGAGGGACCTGCAGGGCTCATGCTGACATCACTTCCTCTTCCCCCATTTCTACTTCCTGTGCGGCCACGCCCTGCCGCTCCAGCGGAGACTTCATGCACCTGAAGAAGCAAAGGGCCGCCCTGGCTGCCGCCCAGTCCAGGAACAGCGCCCATGTGGCGGCCCACGCCTCCCACTCGCACGCCGCCTCACAGGCCACAAGCACCGGGCCCCACAATGCCTCCAGCACCCACCCTCCAGAGAAGGACCCTGCCCTCGGAGCCAGCCCACCCAAGCGCCCCAGGCCAGCGGGCACCATGCCAGAGGGGGCCTCCCAGAACAGCAGTAGCAGCCCGAGCAACCTCAGCAACGGGCAACCTCCCCCTCAGGCCACCAGCAGCCAGGCGGGCAACCCTGTCCAGAACAACTACCACAAGCTGAAAAAGGCCTGGCTCACCCGCCACTCAGAGGAGGACAGCAAAGGCACTGGCGCCCCTGACGCAGCAGGGGGCACCGACGGGGACACGGCTAGCCCTGCCTCCAACTCCACCCAGCCAATCAGGGGTCAGGACGACAGGAAGTCCTCCAGCGAAGACAGGAAGCCAGGCCCAGACGAGAGGAAGTCCATGCCGGAGGAGCGAAAAGCCACCCAGGAGGACAGGAAACCACCTCAGGAGGACAGGAAGTCGAGCATGGACGAGCCAAAGGCCGGCGCTGAGGAGCTGCAAGAACGCTGGTGGTGAGAAGAAGGGGGAGAAGCGCGTGTTCGAGTCCAGCACGGAGAGCGACAGTGAGGAGGATTCGGGCGACTCGGGCGACAACAAGGGAGGAGACTCCAGGATGAAGCGACAGCCCAAGCCCACCTTCAAGAAGAAGCTGAACGAACAACAGAAGAAGAAAGGGGACAGTGAGAAGGAGGAGGACGAGGTCAAACCCAACGGAACCTTCCGGAGTGCCAAAGAGAAGACCAGACTTAGGATGTCCAGCAGCAGTGAGTTTCCTTCTGTCTCAGTCGATTATGAATACCTTGTGGTGTGTGTGTGTGTGTATGTGTGTGTGAGAGAGTGGGGCTGTGGACAGACTAGCTGGCATCTGAGAAGTCTGTGATGGTATTTCAAGACTAGGCTGATAGACAAACCTGATGTTGGCTATACAGTTTTTTTCCTAACCTCAGATGGCCTTTCCAAAGAACAGGGTGTGTGTTTATGTTATTGAACAGACTGAGAACTGGGTCATTCCCATGTGGGCTCCAGCTGTGTGTGAGCCTGTGTGCGTGTGTGTGTGTATGTGTGTGTGTGTTTATGTGTGTGTGTGTGTGTGTGTGAGCCTATGTGTGTTTGTGTGTGTGTGTGTGTGTGTGTGTGTGTGTGTGTGTGCGTGTGTGGGTGTGTAGGTGTGTGTGTGTGTGTTGTGTGTGTGTGTGTGTGTGTCTGTGTGTGTTTAAATGTGTGTTTTTCAGTGTGCGTGCATGTCTGTGCGTGTATGTACACTTTTTAAAAAGGCCTCGTAAACAAGCAGAGATCAAGTTTATGTGAGGTGACCCTTGACAAAACATGTTTAGTGACTCTTTGTGGGGCTGAGCGGAGTTCTGTGCTCCCAGCAGAACTTCTGGCACGGCACTGCCTCATGTACAACTGCCAATTGCAAAGTGGCTGAACAGTGAAATTGGATTTGTCACTGTAGCATTGGCAGGTGCTGGATGATCTTCCGATGGGATTTTAACGCTCACTAGGTGCTGACAGCATCGTTTGTTTGTTTGTTTGTTTGTTTGTTTGACAGATGGCATCCCTCGCTCGGTGCTGAAGGACTGGCGTAAGGTGCGTAAGCTGAAACAGAGTGGCGAGGCCTTCCTGCAGGACGACGCCTGCGCCGAGATCGGCCCCAACGTGCAGAAGTGCCGCGAGTGCCGAGTGGACCGTAGCCGCAAGTCGGAGGAGCCCAACACCTCGCCCGTCTTCTGTCGCTTCTACTACTTCAGACGGTCAGTCCCGGCCTCAGAATCACCCAGTGTCTGTGGGCTCTGGCACATTAGATCAGTAAATTGACTATGTATCACAAGTTGCATGTGATTGGACATTTATATTGCAGGTCTGAGTAAATTCTCCAGAATGGATGTGGTTTGGGCTATATTGATCTTGACAAATAACTTACCTTTTCATCGAATCAAAGAGAGCAAAACAGGCTGGAAATTATATACCGTGATGATTAACAATGCAACAGTTAGTTTGAAAGGATGTGGAGAGTCTGACTACAATTATGTTTAAACAAACTGAAGTGTTTTGAATAACAGAAGCACTATGGGTTCTGCCCTGTGAAAGCGCTCCTAGTGAACACTATCCAGAACCAGTGGCCATCTTTTTACATTGTAATCTCATCCGACGCATTCAGTTTGAAGGGATTGCTCCACAACGCCATAGGTCGGCTTTAACCAAACCTGTCACTCATAAACTCTGGCCTGGCAGTGAATTTACACCGCAAGCAAGACTTAAGCAAGAGTGAAATGTGAATTAACCCATTCGCTGGATGCTGCACGATGCAACATTCTATCTCCCGCCGGTTGCTGCATAGCGCAACATTGAATCTCCTGCTGGTTGCTGCGTAGCGCAGCATGCTTTTTATTTCATGTTTCTAGGTGTTACAGAGGCTTAGATATTACATTTTGGTAGACGTTGACAATGTTTTGTATTTTTTCAGAAAACCCTCAGGAAATAAGGTTATTTAGTCTAGAATGCCATAGGATTCTATAGGTGTTTTTAGCAGGCATTTTAGGAGTAAATGGGTTAATCAATTCACACGGCATCTGCCTCTAATATAACACAACAATGTATTTATTCATGTTTTTTTTCTATGTGCATAAAAATATGCTTTCCTCTGCTTGTAATGGACGTAATACGTGTGTAAAGGGCTTCCCTAATGGTTGAACTGACACACTGATTCTAATGGGACTCTGTCGCTAACAATAGATGGATGTCAGATGAGTGACTGAAAAACGCTTTAAAAACAGCTCAGGTGTAACTGTTCCCAGTCAGTGCTTTTGCCCACATCTTTAGCTGCATGCACTCCTGTGTCTGCCTGCCATTTTTGTCAAGGTTAAATTAGTGCTCAATCCTATTCTCAACCCTCACACACACACACACACACACACACACACACACACACACACACACACACACACACACACACACTCACACACACACACACACACACACACACACACACACAAATCTATGCATTCTGTATACTCACCCAGTCACAGATGAATACCTGCTGATATGCACACCACACACTATGCCTATATTTAGAGATGACATACTGTATACACTTTATACACTTCCCAATGCACTTAGTCATATATAGACATGTCACCCACATGACACACACAACACACACCAACACACACATTATTGGTTAGTCAGCTGTGTCTTCTGTGTGTCTCCACACTGCACACATGATTGGCTATTGATGTGTGTGTATGTTGCGGAGTGTTAGGCCAGAACATACGTGCATCGGTGACATAGTGTGTGTGATCTCTGTGGTGCAGGAGGGTGTCACCTCACCGTCTGCAAAGCTGCTAATTTATTTAGCCACCCCGGAGGTCTGTAATGAATCACTAGTTTCCTGGTTTGTGTTAATGCACGCTAGTGGGATGGAAGAGACAGCAGTGGTTAGCAAAGACCCTTCCTGAAAAGTTCAGTGATCAGGAGACTGATGGTAGTGGAGGCTCAGCTGCTGTGGAGACCGTGTGGGAGGATTTGTGTGTGTGCCCTTCTGTGAACATACACTTTTGTGTGGCGTGTGTAGTATATTCATGTGTGTGTGTGTGTGTGTGTCTGTATATGTCATTGTGTGTGAGAAAGATAGTTTGTGTGTGTGTGTGTGTGTGTGTGTGTGTATGTTTGCATGAGTGCATGCTAGAGTGCACGTGTACAGGCACGTGTAGCATATACACACTTGTGTGAGTGTCTGTGTGCTCCAGTGACTGTGTGCTCTAGTGTGTACTGTATGTGCATGTGTGTGTGTGTCCATGGACTGTGTGTACGAAAGTGAACAAGTTTGTCAGTACTTTAGGTCAGATTCCTGGCCTCCTTTCCTGTGCCAAAGATGTGTGTGTGTGTGTGTGTGTGTGTGTGTGTGTGTGTGTGTGTGTGTGTGTGTGTCTGGAGGTGTCTCTGAGCTCTCCGTCTGACCTGCGATAGAGAAATCAGCTCTGTGATGAAACAGAACAAAATAATATGGTCAGGCGCGTGTTGAAAAGCAGGCATTATGTGGCCATTATCATCACCAGGGGGCTCTGACGGCTGTGGCGCCGCCAGCTCTTTATTCTCTCCTCTTATTAAATTACAATCACTTCCATTCCTCCTTTCTTCTGCCTTACTAAATGCTGCTCTCTCCGGGGGACAACTATAATCACTTAAAGTATTTATCCTTCATTTGGCCCAGTTCTACCGCACAGGAGATATGCAGGCTTCATTTTTTGTTGTTGTTGTTCTGTGCATTCATGTTGAAGTTGTGTGTGCTGGGACTCAGAGGCCAGTATAAAAAGAAAGCTTGAATGGATGCTTAGTGAAACAGGAAGCTCGTAGTCGTCAAGTGGTTCTCCGCGTGCCACTCAGGCTGTGGCTGTGTGCTGGGTTCACTCCTGCCTGGCTCCCTGAGCGATTGGAACTCTAGACAGAGATCTAATCATCCAGATGTTTCAAGACATCTGGAGTAACCTAATACACAATTATCATTAGGGTCAGTTTACTGTGCATGGATTAAGCATACTTAATTGATCAATTAATAGAAATACTACATTAATGCATATGTCCATTGAGGTTCTCATTCAGTCCAGGGCTTGGTTAAATGTATGAGAACCCTTAGTGACATGCTATGCTGTTGATGTGGAGAAAGGTGTGTTATGGAGGAGAGGGGGAGGGCCATGAGAGCTCATGCTTGTGTCCTGGTCCACAGGCTGTCTTACAGTAAGAACGGAGTGGTGCGGGTGGACGGCTTCTCCGTCCCAGAGCTGTCGGACGAAGACGCCGTGAGGGTCTGGACCACGGGT
>NC_063206.1:8029029-8082031 GCF_017589495.1 Alosa alosa | reverse complement strand
TCAAACCATTATCGTATGTCTTTTTTTCATTTGCAGAGCAAAAACTGTACAGCCACCTGAGTTGTTTTGAGAGCACACACAAAACAGATAGAGGTCCATGAACAGCAAGTGTCTCATGAATTGCATGATGTAGCTAACTGACAAATAAATGTTAGGATCTAAATTGCATTACGTCAGTCATGTGGAAATGTTGGAATATGTTCAGAGGGTAAACATTAATTAGCCGTCTAAGACACATTAGTACAGTACGCTGTGTTTGGAAAATAGGCTCCCACTAGATTTTCATGTAAAAAAATATTTTTTTTGCATATTTTGCAAATATAGAGTCTAAGGAACAAGATTTTTTTAAAGATCCATCTTTAGTGTTTTTATCTGTATGTTTTAAAATAAGCGATTATATCTAGTCCGAAAAGTGATTTTCACATTTTCTTCTGATTTTTTGACAATTAATTCCACTTTTTGCACACAAAACCCACAGATAATGTAGAAAGGTTGTTGGTTCTAAAACAATATCCATAGTTTTTAAACTTTTAGTGTCTGAAAAGTGTAAAAACACCTCCTCCCTTGGTGCCTATATCAAAAACGATTTCTTAATCTTTGCTTCTCTTGATGCTTTCCTTGACCTGCCATGTCATTCTATTGTCTACCTTAAGAGAAATTTGTCTTGAAAATAATCTATAATAGTAGTAATCTATAATAGCAGCCAGCTACACTGGCTACCTATGGCGACCCGCATCAAATTCAAGTCTCTAGCGCTTGCCTACAAAGTAGTCTCGGTTCTGCTCCCACCTACTTGAATGCCCTCATACAGACTTACACTACCTCCAGACGCTCGGCTCCTCTGACGAATGGCGTCTAGCTCTACCACCCGATGCGCTCAAGCCAATCAAACTTTTCTCATCTGTTGTTCCTCGTTGGTGGAACACACTGCCAGTTCCTACAAGGGCAGGGACATCCTTTCCACTTTCAAAAACTCCTGAAGACCCAGCTCTTTAGAGAACATCTACTCTCATAGCAACACTTACAACAAGTCTTACTGATCCTAGCACTCACCAGCCGTTTTAAACTGACAAGTAACTGCTAAAAACAGCACTCACCGACGACTTATTCTTACTGTACTCTAATGTTTTTGAAACTGTCCTAAAATTGTGAGAATTGTTCTAAAACTTACTGTTTACCATGTTAGTAAACTTTGGTTAAAAAGCGTCAGCCAAATGTAATGTAATGTAGTACAGGCAAGACAGTACACCACTAGGTGTCATAGGCATTGGTAGTTAAGTAGCAGTAGGCAAAATTAAAAAACAAAAGAATTTAAGGTACAAACAAACAGACAAACCACGGATAAATTACAAACAAACAAACAGACAGACAAACCACGGATGGCCCTCTCACAGCCTGAACTAAACAAATAACTCAAGGGAAAACATTGGTCAGACACTAAACCATGTGCATTTGCTCTCTTTAATCTGGTACGCCCTCCAAATGAGCCTGGGACAGTTGGTCAAGGCTAAAGTTAACACCATCTTGGTCACTGTGATGCTAAGCACTAGTCCTGGTGTGGACTATGGCTACCCTCAATGAGTCTCCAACTACAGGGTTACTGAGGCCTGGCTCCCTCCGGATACCCCCATGAGGCTGTGGAGCAGCCAGTGCTGGTAGGCTGGATGAATCTTGACTGGTGGGAACAGGTTTAAGCTCGGAGCGATGCATGGTCTTAAGGGGGCCCTCCTCCCCATACGGCCTGATCTTATAGTGTGTGCCAATTCCATCGAGACACTCCACAATTTCTTACTTCGTGGACACCCACGTATCCTGGATTTTGTGGCGACCATGAAAATGGTTCTTGCAAAAGAGTGTACATGTACATTACATTTAGCAGACACTTCTTGACCAAAGTCACTTACATACTGTATGTCAGCTATATTACAAGGGATTACATTGTCCCTAGAGCAACTTGGGGTTAAGTGCCTTGCTCAAGGGCATTATAGTGGAAGCCGGGAATTGAACCGACAACTTTCAGGCTACTGCACGCTAGAAAAAGACTAGAGTGCCAGGTGGAGTGCCAGGTACTCTTGATGTTGCACCACCCAATCAGTCGGTGGACTGTCCCTGTGGTCACCTCCAGTATTTCCAAGTAGGTGGTCGACTGGTAACTGTGGCTTCTGACCGAACATCAGCTCGTATGGGGAGTTCTGTGTGGACTGGTACACGGTGGTATTATAGGCGAACAGGAGTTGAGGGAGTAACTGGGGCCATTTACGCTTCTTTTCAGGGGGTAAGTTTGTGAGCAATTCATGAAGTGTCCTATTAAAACGTTCACATTGACCATTCCCCTCTGGATGATAAGTGGTGGTTCTACTCTTTGTTATGCTTTAGATGTCACACAGGTGCTTCAACAGCTCCCCCTCAAAGCTGTGCCCCTGATCAGAGTGGATTCTCCTTGGCACGCCATACACATAGAACCATCTCTCAGTTCAAATCTTAGCTACGGTGAAATCTCTCTGATCAGGGGTGGAAAAGGCCTGGGCCAACTTTGAGAAAACATTTAAGACTACCAGAACATTCTCTTGTCCTGTGCTAGCCCAATCCAAGAGAGTAAAGTCAATGGAGATTATCTACAAAGGCTTAGTGGCTTACAGATTTCCCAAGAAGGTTCTGGCCTGGGTTGTCTTGCTTTAGCAACCACACAGTGCTCACACTCAAAACACCACTTTTGCAACTCATGCCACATCTGGGGCCAGTAGCACCTCTGGCATATCAAATCTGTGGTCCTGTCCACCCCCAGATGGCCATGGTTGTTGTGTAGGCTAGTGAGCACTTCGATGTTCAACACCTTAGGCAGTAAAAGCTGCAGCACTGGATCCCTGAAAGGAGGATCGCTCGGTACAAGGTCCCATCCACTTCCTGTATCTGGGACCACTGCTTTATCAGCTGCTGGACTTCCCTTGGTTCACTCCACTTGTCTTAACGGGTAGGTGGTCGTCCCTGTCGCCAAAACCACAGGTATCTGGAAATACAGGCCTTTCAGGTCTCTTTTGGTTCGACCAGGGATGGTGTCCACCATATACGATTCTGTCATCCAAGAGTCTTGGATAGGTGCACTCGAGGCTTGCATGTTGGTTATGGCAATCGGCAGGGGGACGTCCAGGCCGTGAGACACAGATGGCACAGTGTTAGTGTATAGGTATATATACTCTTGATCCCGTGAGGGAAATTTGGTCTCTGCATTTATCCCAATCTGTGAATTAGTGAAACACACTCAGCACACAGTGAACACACAGTGAGGTGAAGCACACACTAATCCCGGCGCAGTGAGCAGCCTGCAACAACAGCGGCGCTCAGGGAGCAGTGAGGGGTTAGGTGCCTTGCTCAAGGGCACTTCAGCCGTGCCTGTGTTCAGGGTTCGAACCAGCAACCCTCCGGTTACAAGTCCGAAGCGCTAACCAGTAGGCCACAGCTGCCCCGTTAGTGGGGCTTATGGGAAGCCTATAAAGGACATCGGCATTGCGATTAGCTGTCCCAGGACGATATTTCATGTTGTAATCAAAGAGGGCAAGCTGAGAAACCCAGCACTGTTCCAGAGCGCCCAGTTTCGCACTGCAGGTATTGGAGGGGATTGTTGTCAGTGTACACGGTGAACTTGTTGCCCAGGAGATACTCGCATTTTTTTTCTGTGATTGCCCACTTGACTGCAAGGAGTTTCATGGCACTATTATGTTCCTCTCACTTGGCCACAAGCCCCGGCTAGCAAAGGCTATTGGTCGCCGTAACCCATCCATCTCCTGTCACAGAACAGCCCTCAATCCTGCATGGCTTGCATCCGTCTCTAAGATAAAGGGATGACTGAAATCGGCATAACCTTGGACAATTTTTTTTGTAATTGAAATGTATGCAAATTAGTGCATAATTAATGAGATATTGTTAAATTACATCCATAAACATATATTTTCAGAAAACTTGTAATGCAAAAAAATATTGTCTCTACATAAATAATCAACTAGTAAAGTTTCATAAAAATATCAAGGAGTTAAATTTTGTACCCTATTCACCCGTTCTATGTTGCCTATGGAGGCCAGTTTTAGGCCGCAAATGCTAATTAGCAGGTTTAAAACTAAAAAATCAGCTAAGTATATATGATATTCAGAATCAGCACCCAAAAATTAGGCAAAATACCATCTTTACCAGTGTTTTCTCACATTTGACCTCCAAGTGATAGTAGTCCCAGCCTTAATTATGCATTATATAAATGATGATGTCATCTAAGTGTGAAAATGGATCATGAAAATTTGAAGACAAAAAAAATCTTGTTTCTTAGACTCTATACTATCAAAATATGCAAAAAAAAACAAATTTTTCAAGAAAATCCAGCGGGATTACACAAGACACCGTACTACATGCTTGTACATAGCTAGTTGGTGAATATCCCATGTCATCAGATAGTCATTGAGAAATCAGGGGCCTGGAAAAGGATTTCCTTGAGACCATTATGAGGGTGGACATTCTGTAAGGTCAAATCTTATTTTCAATACTGTCCCTTCTGGGGAAATGCCCTGACATGTAAGTGACACAAACATTACAATATCCTTGGTTTATTTACAGTTTTAAAAGGCCATGGCCCCATGAGACAAATAAAAGATTATGGGTCTTCTGGGTAGAACATATGGTCAGTGATAGAATTATGGTTCTCACTTAACATTTGGTCTGCACAAAGACAGCATTGCTAGACCACATGCACTTTTGTCACATCATACCAGAGCGAAGACACAAGATGAACAAGCAGAGACCATGCCTTTCACTTGATCCACACATAACAAGCAGAGACCATGCCTTTCACTTGATCCACACAACAGTTTGTCATACGCATCAACCCCTTGATTTCCCCAGAGTACCATTATTTCCATATTTCACTGGAACAAATGGGCATGAAATGTCTTAATTTCTTTCTTCTTTTCTTGTGTAGCCTACATCGTAAGCTCAAGGCCCTGTGCAAATCTAGATAAAACCTCAAGCACACACAAATGAAGCCAGTTAAGCAAGAGAAGAAATCCCCAAATCAAATATTTCAATATTTCAATATTACTTGAAATGCTGACAGTTCATCGGAATACATAATACAATCAATTCAGGGAGAGGGAGAGAGAGAGAGAGAGAGAGAGAGAGAGAGAGAGAGAGAGAGAGAGAGAGAGAGGGGAGACGGAGAAGATTGGATTGGGGTGGCACATCACCTGGCTCTCTGCTCTGTCTCACACCATCCAGTTGTCCTGTGTTTGGGTGTGGAGGATGAATAGTGGCAGCGGCCGGTGAATTGGCGACTCACTGAGACATCCTCCTCTGCCCTGCCTCCTCACAGGTGAGCTCCAATCATTTCTGCTGCCACCGGCCCCGAGACCAGGCTCTGACCTAAAGACATGCCGAGGACAGCAGATTAGACGCCTCTGGCTGCCGAGACCGGGCAAAAAGAGCTGGAACCTCAGGAAGCCACCTCACTGGTGTGTTCTCTTCCACAGACTGACGAGTGATGACTGGGACTGTGAGAGGATGTGTGGGAGAACCTCTCTCTCTCCATATCTCGCACTCACTCTCTCTCTCACACACACACACACACACACACATGCCTGGCCAATCACCCACTCAATCGCCTGGCAACAGACCATGTACAAAACAGGAGCTTCAGCAGACGCTGAGCATATATGACTAGCACTCTCAAAATCAATACTTTGCATAACAAGAGTCTGTTGTAACCATGCAAGCATATTTATTTTAAAGTGTCTAAGCATGATGAACATGAAAGTGTTACCACATGTGATAATGTAATATTGGTGTTCATTACTTAACCGAATATATTGGTATTACACGATAATGAATCATGTATCCACAGTGTATTGCTAATTGAAATCATGTTGTGACAGGGTCATCAATCAGCATTTAAAATCCATGATTGTTTTATACAATGGAAGTTGTATTATATTTATCCCATCCAATGAAAAAACCCTCCTTGCAACAATGTGGAGGATATATCATTTAAATATAATGATCCAATATGCCGGCATAGAGGGACAAGAGGGGCATGCATTGATAAAATGCTTGTACAGCAAGATAACTTGCATATGGTTATTTGCTTTAACATATCAACAGGGAAGGTGGGCAGTAGAATAGTCAGCACTTATCATTCATAGATAGATAGATAGATAGATACTTTATTGATCCCCAGGGGAAATTCAAACTCTCAGTAGCATACAGACAACACACACACATTCACTAACAGCAGAAAAAAGTAATTAAAAGTATATAATATAAAAACACAACTAAGCAATAAGGACAGTAGAAGATAAAGAATATACTAAATATACTAAAATACAAATTGTACTAACTAACACTTAATCTAAATCAATTCTGAAAACAGTATCCACATAGTGGTGATTAATCAATCAAGAGGCGCTTGCAATGACTGAGGCAGGGACTGAGCCTGTGATTCATGTCCACAAGTATAGTATGGTTGTAGGCCAGTATTTAGCTCAGCAGTAGCTCAGTCTCCCATATATTTTGAATACTACACTGCTATTTATATAAATACTTCCCTCTCCTGTACATCATTGCCTATCATGAATCCTCCTTCAACATAACAAACACTCAAACACTGAAATATTAACCTCACAAGATATTTATGGCATCATTCGAACTGCTTTCTAAGAGACTATTTCATGTAACAAAAGGACTGCGTACTCCAGCTAGGCTTACAGGCAGTTTTCCGGTGAACACAGCCTGTTGCCACAGGTTTCCAAGCAACCGGTCACTCTTCACACAAGTCCTTCATATATGCCAAGCTCAAAAGGACCGAAATAACTCAGGGGAAAATAACCTTTAAACACACCAGTTCCCAGTATATCTTAAATTATATATACAGTAACTGTATTTGAAAACCTACAGTATGGTAGTGACTAATGTAATTATGCCACTAACCTCCAAATAGGTACATCCTCATTCAAGCTGAAACCCCTGTGGTGTTAACAGGTCTGGACCCACATTATTGGTTTGAGTAGCATACTACTTTGAAAGGCAATAGGAGTTGAGGACTTTGCAAATGTAGGCCCTTATGCCAAACATCCGCATGTTCCAAACAGGTACAGGTACTTCGCTTGTCTTACCACATAGCTCACCGTATCAGTTGGCTTAAATACTAAAAAGATATATGAGACGTGAAATTGTGGGTCCCAAGACCAGACCAGTTAAGAACCACTGCCTTAAACTGACTTTATCACATCGATAAACAATTAACAAGACTGACATCCAGGTTCTCACCAGACATTGAGTGGCTTCACTCAATATAAACAATCATAGAAACAAAACATGAATCAAGGCCAAGGACTTTAATTGGACAAAATAAGTCCATGATCCATTTGACATTGAAAACCAATCCCACAGACCTGACCACCACAGGAGGATGAAGTTACTAAAAGCTAGAATTGTGAACACAACAGTTCTTAAAGAGCCCCGTAAACCTAGACAAGGAACAGAACTGCTGTGCTCACTATGCCCTCACTGCCTGGCTGTGGAGTGTGAATTATTGAAATACAGAATTACCGATCTCCATATGACTCGGCAACAGTGCCTTACAAAAAGACTTTAAAACATAATAGTAGTTTTTATGAAGGAACTTTATTGATCTTGCTGTAACAGTGTCCAATGGCATTGGCATTTCATTGAAAAATAAAAGATAATTCAGGGATTTGAACAAAAACATAATCTTTTTTTTTCAATCTCATATGTGACATAATACAAAATCGTTCAGACCTTACAGGCCACTAACATGTTTCAAATCCATCAATGATACTTCTGACCAAAAAACAAACAGAAAACCCACAAAGCTAATGATTTATAGTGTATTCACTGAGAACAGTGAAATTTGAAACAAAAACACATGATCTGATTATTCAATTACCAAAATAAGAGAGAAAATGATTCCCTTTGCTTTGACATGGTGTTCCATCTATAGTATTTTGATTGAAATGGAGGAATTACACCGGCATGGCTGGCTGTTTTTTCTTCAGTGGCTAAAGATGATTAATAACACATAATCTGAATATTGTTTGGCTTGTCAATTTTTGACCAAAATGTCAAATAGCTCATAACTGAAATCCTTTATAGAAATCTTAACAGCTACCAGAGCTAAGAGCTACAAGCAACTTTGATCATTCAACGAAAATATCATTTCCCATTACACCTCTCATAGTGTAGCCAGGGAAAAAAAAACGTTTAGCCACAGAAAAGTTAATCTCCAAAAATATAATTTCTCAGATAACAGACACAAGAGTGGCTTGATCTTTGCCTCAAAGGAGGAAGAAAAGATCCAGGTGAGACAAACAATGCTGGAAATAAATTCAAAGGAGCCATAACTCAACAGATGAAATTCACAGCCTCTAAGCTTAGTAAAGTAAGGCATGGGCACAGACACAGAAGAGAAAACATTGAGCAAGTAGAAACAAATTAAATGAAGCACAGAGGGTGATGTGTTGATCACTGTACAGGAGACAGGCTCTCTCACCAAAGTCATCTTTCCCTTTTACCTCCTATGCTCTTTTATTTTTTTTTTTTTACTTTTAAAAAAGATGACTGTTGGCTACAGTACAGTATTTAAATAGGAACTTAATTTGAACCAATTTCATAGATTTTCACACTGAAAGGTGATGGGAAGTAATAAAGGTGAAAATGCATAGAGGAGAGTTGGAAAAAATTCAAGTTTTTCACAAAAAATCAATTTAATCTAATGAGTGTCAGGTCACCAAGCTTGTGCGAGTGTGTTGTTTCATCTCTTCAT
This sequence comes from Alosa alosa, assembly GCF_017589495.1. Lineage (NCBI taxonomy): Eukaryota > Metazoa > Chordata > Actinopteri > Clupeiformes > Clupeidae > Alosa > Alosa alosa. The sequence continues at coordinate 8,073,216 of NC_063206.1, read as the reverse complement.
CTGATCTTTAACTGCCAATTGACTGGTGTTTTTTTAGTATTACATTAATCTCTACAGATGACCTGACAACATTTCAGTGCTTTCCTACCTCTGACCCAGTATTTAAAGTTTGAATATAAAGTAGCAATTTGATTTAAATGGGGTTTGAATGGGCTTTTGGGCTTTACTGACATACTTTTCATTATGCCAGATAAGTGTGGTAAAGTCTGTAAATCTCATATTTACTTTAAGTGCATGTGCCTCACTGAAACACAACTACTGAATCCAACACCCGTGAAGAGCCTTCAGATTTCACAGATATTAATTTAAAGGTCACTTTACCTTGACACTTATGATAGTATATGTGTGAAAATGGTATTAAAGTATAACAATAATTACAATAATTGAAATTTATCTCACAAAAATAGAGGCAAATCATACATCTAGTGAGACTTCGGTCACATTGGCGTTAATTTATGAAACAATCTGTAAAAAATAAGACTTCTGACTAGATGCAAAGGCTGACTGAGTGTCTTTGTTCTACAGATATTTCAGCATGGACTTTTACAGGGCATGAATGGTGGTGCACAGTGGAATTGTTTGGAGTTACATATCACATGTATATAAGGGGAAAAAATTGCCCTTAGAATGATGTTTATGCTGGAATAGACATGATTCATTGTGCAACATCTTAAATCAAATATGAATAACTGAATATTCCTAGAAATAGATGTCAAACTCACACCAGCAAGTAATGGGCATAATAGGCCTGGAATGAATTTGCTGTTGTTCATAGACAAGGGACAGCTGATTAATGCTGATCTCCCAAATTCACCAAATACACCTAACAGACTCCAAAAAAGAGCTTATAGATACTTTTTTTAGGGTATGGTTTTCAGTTTTTTTCCAAATTTGTTAATGTGGCAATCCAAATATAACTGTGTACCATAAATGTCCACTCAACTCATTCATTCTTCATGGATTAGACAGACAATGTGAGTAGTCAAAGATTGAGTTATCTAGCAATAGAATGCACCCTGATAGTAAAACTGATTTTGTCAGTTTGAATATGTTACTTCTGGGCACTTCTGTCACATATTCCTTTAGTTTGTGGCCATGAAACAGGTTTTCTGCAGTGCCCCTGAAAACTAACCAGATGAAGGCAACATCTACATTAGTTTTCCTGGGCTGCAGCAACCTGACCTGAAGTCAAGTGTAATCCCCATGGGTGATAAAGAACCAGCAGCTAATGAGAGAGCAAAAGGAGATGGCTGAGAGGCCTTATGATATTGGTTTCTACAAGCCAAGCCACTGGCACACATGCGCCAGGTTTATCCTTCTTATTTCATCATCTTGTTTCTCCTTTGCTTAGATGTCCATCTCAAACTGAGCATCTTCACCTGAAACACAAGGCCATTGATGTTGAGGCCTAATTTAAGACATTGTGACAGACACTCGAGACATATTTCCTTATCTAATGCAAGACATTTGATTGAAATAAAACTAGGCATAAATCGGTTCAGTAATTAGTAGAGCTTTTTAACATCTGGTGGAACGTAGTGGAGGTTTACTTCAAATTACAGTTTGTAGTCAATATTTTACAGGAATGGTGAGACTGTTGTGAGAACGTCCTCCTCTGTGTGCTGGCCCACCCATGTTCGCATGAGGTCATGACCATTAAATTGGCGAAATGATTTTGCCTGGTAACTAAATTAGCATTAGTATGTGTGCAAGAGTATCAACGCCTTGCCAGGTGCATTGCCAGTCAAACAACGTAGAACCTTTAACTGAAAGGCCACTTGGCAGAGACAAAATGGTTTGGATCTACACCTTTCCTACCAGCTGCTAACCTTGGTTGTAAGAGCACATAGAAAATGAAAAATACTAAAAATACACTTTTGGAGGGATCTTATGGAAAATGTGGAGGCTTACCTGTTCCTGGTTTGGTGTCACGGTTGTTAATGTTATTAGCTTGATTCTTCTTATTTTCATTAAGGACATTTTGGCTGGTTACTCCAGGGATGATGGGCAGGTGTGCTGGTGGGGTCTGGGCTATAGGGGAGTTACGTCTATCCAACAGAAACTTCCGATCATAGATGATCCGGGTTCCTGCAATAAAACACAATATACAACCCAAATCAAATCATTTCAGTGCCCATTTACATAATACAACATTTCCAGTAGTCTTTTTTTTACTAAACTCTCATAATACCTTACACTTTAAGGCACTGTAACAAATACATACAAGTCAGTGCCACCGATGACACAATGTTGTGTTCAAGACATTCAAACTCCACACAGAGCCTCATTATGACAGACCAATTTCAAGCAATTACCCATATACATTCAGAGAAAGCTGTTATTCCATTACAACTTGGACAGTACAATCAACTTGGCAACAAACATGGGGATTCAAAATTGAATGCCTTCACCTATTTCTGAAGAATTCAAGTAACAGATTTCATACACTGCCATCAAAATGCAATTTGAGGATTTTCTGTCTCCAATACCTGTTGCCTAGAAACAGTATACCTCGTTGGCTCTCAGGGTGGTATTCTACCGGCCTGGAGAGAGTGATAAATTACCATTCCCATTCATCTTACGAAGTATGCAAATGGCCCACAGTCTTCACTTCAGATGGGCTCAGTTCCAGGGCATAAAACTAAGAGTGAAGCTATTGAGAATGAGGAGATGTTGTCAGGACACAGCGCCCCGCCCCCGATATCACAGCATCCGCCATGTTTACAGGATACCCGCTAGAACGTTCAGTGTTTCCCACAGAATTGAATTCCATTTGTGGTGGTTGGTTTGCAAAATTAACTTGAATACAACAGTTTTTAACAAATTAGCACAGCGTGGTTATGATGCTAACCAGATTTAAGCACAATTTAGTACAACCTGGAAAATCATTGTGTGGTGGTCAATGTTGATATTGTGGTGGACCGCCACAAATAAGTCAATGTATGGGAAACACTGACGTTTACTGTCTACGGCTAGAACGCGTTCATTGTGTTGTTAGCAGAGTTGTTGTGATTCCGCACTACTTTAAGATGCCTGGAAGACACTGCAGTGTGAAAACTGCTCCATGTGCACGTGGAAACCTTAGAAACCATATGTTGCGTTTTTTTTGTTTCCCCACATGGAAAAGGATGAGGCTACATGTTGATGTCTGCTGGGCTGAGCTGTAGGCCTACATGACTTTTGGCTGATCTATACAATAAGGGACGTTCCACTTCAAGTCAGCCAGGTATCATCAACCATTTTATTTTTCTGTTCCCTGATAATGAGGAATTATGTATTAGGTTTCACCCACCTTTACCTTTAATGTTTGTCTACAGTGCACCTTTAAGGGCTAACATAAAACTATATAAATATCCTACTACATCAATCTAATGAAAGGTGAGTGTGTTTTTGTGCTATTGTGGGAAATATGAGCTTGATTATGATGATGATGATGAATCTTACTATTTATAAATCATGTTTGGTTTTCAAGCTGAAGCTTATAAAAATGTCTGTGGATATCTGTGTGTATCTGTCTTTTATGCTGCATATTGGGATATTAATGTTGGGGCACCCACTATTCAAATGTTGTGGGTGTGACATCTGTGCACTAAGCTGATCGGGCTGTCTCTAAAATCTGACTATTATCTAAGGGTGACGTGTGACACAGGCAAAATGGGCGATTGCCTGAGGTGTGATTTAAAATGTCAAAGGGGTTCGGTCTGGAGGTGCAAATACATGCTTGTGTTGCCTTTTTCTCTCAGGTAAACATTGTCAATCAAGCAGTTCACTGCTATGCATAGCCTCTTGGATGTGCTATTTCTTTAGCAAAATGACAAAATGTCTAACCAATCAAATGTAGGACTTCTGTGCAGGGATTGGTCTAGATAACTCCATGTGGCTAGCTAGTTTTTATATCACATCAACATTCAGAGATTAGTAATATTAATATCTATCCCCAATTAACAGAGGCTACCATAAGTTAACACAGCCAAAGCTATTATGTATGTAGCACCTAAGCAGCTACCATCTGTCAGGCATACTTGTTGCTACCCTAGAAAATTGTGGTGGGGTCAGTGCTGCCTAGTTTTACCATTTGCTTGTTATGATATAGCAACTGCTAACTCTACTATTTTAATACAGGATAACTTGATATCTGTGCAAATTAATCTTAAGTTAATGCAATTCAGTTTAATTTATATAGCACCTATCTGTGAGGCCAGCTGGGTAGAAAGATGAGTATGTAGGCCTACACATCAGGGGAGGCATGCTAGCATAGGCTACATACATAACATACATAGGCCACTACAAACATGATACAGAGTTACTGGAGGAAGAAAATGGGGAGAGGCAGCATTCAATAGGCTATAAAAACTAAAAGCAATGTTTGATTCTGTGCTCAAAGTTCAAATCAGCTTGCGAAACACAAGATTTGATTTGTTAAGATGTCACCATAGCTTATTCACACCAGCATAACTGGAAGAGAAAGCAAAGGACAGCATGTGTGTTCCTCGCTGCCTGTTAAATGAGCAGTTTTATTGCAAAGGCTTGTATCACAATACAAGTTGTGAGGGCTGAAAGAGCAACAAAAGAATAAACATTCTAGCCGAGTAGATAATGACGTAATACAGTATCCGGTATTGCTGGTTTAGTTTAGTGGCTCATTCAACACAGTTTGTGTTGGAGTATGCCTTTAATGTTAACTGTAACTGGTTTCGCCAAAGCTTACAAATGTCACCTGCAAATATCGATCGGTTTTGCCAATTTATATGACAGGCATAGGCTTACATACATGTTGTGTGTGTAGCCCACAGACATGGCGATTTATCAACACACAATTTCTGAGAGGAATGGTGGTAATTACAGGCCTTAAAACATATGCCATACTGGTATCAATTTCACTGTAATAATGTAACAAACATGCTTCTCAATCACTGCGTTGATGCTCGGCCAATCAGGTTCTTCAAACCGACAGCATAGGCGGCGCAGCAAAGCTTTGTTTTTGTTTTGCGCGAAGATCGGGTTGTTGTTGGATAAGACTGAGGCACAGGCCGCATTGTTGTGAGCCAACAGACAATTTAAGTAGGCATAACAATCGACAACTAACCCTCCCCGGTTCTCCGACATATCAAATGCACTATATGTTTGCATTACCTCCCGGAGTGGTGGAAAATAAAGTGCCTCCAGGGGTGGTGCAATAATCATGAGGTAGCTGCGTTGTGTCGTTGATCAGCACCGTCCTGGTCGGGATGGCCCGGCTCTCACTATGATGACGACTGGTCGACATTGCATCAAACAATCACAAAACAAATAATAGCAAACTAAAGATGTTAGGCTATCTTGCGGGAAGGTGGTATCCCGGACCCGTCCCCCTCTCTCTTTTCTCTCCAAACAACCTTCCTTGTTGCTCAGCTCGCTAACCCAGCCTTCAGCACGGTCCCCTCCCTCCACCAGGCAGGAAGCGAAGCATGTGTGTAGAGGATATTACGTCATTAGCTGAGGCTGTCTTCATTTTCGCGTAACTACTTTTATATTTCAACATAGACCCGTTATCATCATCATGTATTGAAATGTGTGTAGTCGTAAATACAATTTCACGCAGTTAAACGTGGTATTGGTAAATTATCTGAATGCAGTCCTGCAATATATTTAGATAGCTGGCAATGAGTTTGTGACAATAAACACCACGGTGTGGTGGGTTAACATAAATGTATAAAAGTATTTACAATCATATCATAAAATGAGGGATAATGCAAGAGGCTATTCTTTGAAGCACGCCTCTTCCTCTTCCTCTTCCTCTTAATTCACAACTGCGCATGCGGCCTTTGGTCCTTTCAAAGCCGAGTGCAGCACCGTGTACACATACGTCGTTCACCAATCGATGCACACACAGGAGTCTGAAAACAGCAATAACGCTAACACCATGAGTTTCACAATCGAAGAGAGAGGAAATCCAAACACCCTGAGTTACAGAGTGTATTTCAGTAAGTATAATTATTTTACAGTGTATCGGGATTTTATTCGTGGGTAGTCTACTGATGGGCCGTAACGTTTAGTTTCCACGTGTTATTCATTATAGTGTCAATCATGGTCAAATCAGTTAATAACCATAGTGATTTGGGCGCATAGTGCATTTGGGCATACTTTTTGGTGTGCTTTAATTGACCATTCAATGATCAGCAGGTTTTCTCTGCAATATGCTGAGATATTGCCCAACCAGTTCTGCCGGGTTAGGGTTGTGTGTTGTGTAGGGTTGTGTGTGGACGCCTGTGTTCCTTGTCGAGTCATGGAAGGAAGTGGTCGACGGTTATCAGTCTTGATTCGCAACGGAAACTGCACCTAAACTTTCACTTTCTGCAGGAGCAAGTTCTTTTCGAGAAGCAAAGGCAACGGCAGATGTCCATGTACTGTGCACACACTACTGCATTTTACAATTCTGCAGTTATTCCAGTGGTCAAAATTAAAGCCCACCAAAAATATTGAGTAGCCTAATCACTGAAGGCCTACGTGTTGGCTACAGGCCTGAGGCTCAAATGTTGAGACGTCATAAGGTGATTAGATTTGACATAATTTATCTCTCTTATAGAAAACTCTGATGGGAAGTACATCTCACCATTCCATGACATACCTCTGTATGCTGATGAAAGCCAGGTACAGGTTCAATGGACTTTTCCTTTTTAAGAAGTTGACAGCAAATCTTTTAGTACCCTACTTTAAATGGACACTTAAGTGATCACTTAATTTCCCACTCTAATGACATTGACCATTTCTGCCAAAAGGCCATGTTGAAATCTTGAGATGAGAGGTCATGTTATAGGGAGTGGTAACCTTCCCAGCATTGAAATATAACTCATATAATTTATTGTGTACTTGTATAATAATACAATATTTTTTAGGCAACTCTAGTACATTTATAATAATATTTACCTTATTGAATGTAGCCACAGACTTTATAAGGGAGGTGATGTAGCTATCCCCCATTTAACCAACATTAAGCCGTAGGCCATTTATGCTACAAAAAGTAATTGTATTCTTTGAAGTGTTTGCTGTGTTGAATACTTGTAGGCCTTAACCCACACCAATTTGTCTGTAGAATATTTTCCATGTAGTCATTGAGGTACCTAGATGGACAAACGCAAAGATGGAGGTAAGTGTATCTCTCTTACTATATGCCTTTTTTTAAGATTTCATATCTTTAATATCAGTGATGAACAAGGTGTGGTGATTAGTCACATTGATTTCTATAATCTTAAGAGTTGCATTCATCAACTGACACAACTTCATGGCAAAAGGAAAATGAGATTTTAGATTTTTTTTATTTAAAAAGTAATTCCATTTACTCAGTAACTTCATTTTTGGCACCGATTACGGCCTTGAGTCTTCTTGGATATGACGCAACAAACTTTTGCACACTTTGCTTTTGGGATTTTTCCACCATTTGTCTATGCAGATCTGCTCAAGCTCTGTCAGATTGCATGGGGACCATTGTTGGACAGAAATATGCAGGTCTGAGATGTTCGAGTGTAACAGAGGTCGTAATTCGTCCGCCGCTCACGGCCCTCGAACCCGCCACCTCGACACACACCGGTATGGGAGTCGAACGCTCTAACCACTGAGCTAAAAGCCCAGGCTTCCAACTCAGCGGTTAGAAGTGTTCTTAAGGTTAGGGCTGTGAGGATTTACACGGGCAACTAACACGCTAGCTCAGTTCGCCTCCATTACACAAGCTGTTCCTAAGCCACTTCTGCACCCAGGGATGTTGGGCAAGACAAAAATGTGGTTGGGCACGGAGGGGTGGGGGTGTGGGCAGCATCAATAACCTGGCATAGCCTGGCTGGTATCAATCCATTGGGTTTTGATTTTGCGGCGTGTTTCAACCAATACAGGGGAAAATGCCCCTGCATGCAACTGACATGATAGATGATAGACCTAACCAATCAAAGCAATGAAATATCTGAATCCTGTGGGGAGTACAGCTAATAACATCATTATTCTAGACAAATGCCTTAATTGCTGTTTTCTGGCTGTTCGAGAGATGCTATAGCAAAACATGTAGCTTCTCTAGCAACAGCCTTTTTCTTTTGTAAACAAAAGCTCAAGTGATGTGAATGACTAGGCACTGTTGCTCATCTGTCCATCCTTGTATAAAGCCTGCCCAAACGATTTTATTGGCCCAAACACTTCAGATTTGGGAATGGAGACTTTGGGCCAGGTTATATCCGGGTATTTTTGTACTTTGCTCTGTGAAGCTTTTCCTCAATCCTGATCAGTTGCTCAGTCTCTGCTGCTGAAAAACACCCCTGTAGCATGATGCTGTCACCACAATGTGTCACTGTTGGGATTGTATGGACAGTGCCTGGTTTTCTACAGATATGGCTCTAAAAAGTCAGGCCACCAGTTCCATCTTGATTTCATCAGTCCAGAGAATCTTGTCCCTCACTGTCTAAAGAGTTCTTCATGTGCTTCTTTGGAAACTTTTTTTGGCCTGTGCCTTGCCACTTTGAAAACTCAACTGATCTGGGGCCGTATTCACAAAGCCTTTTATCTTACCACTAGGAGTACTCCTAAATCGCACTGAAAGATTTTAGCTAGGAGTTTTCTCTTAAAAGTTATTCACAAAGCCTTTCAGACCTACTCTTAGTAAGGAAAAATGAAAACTCCTAAACTAAGTGAGTCTTCGTTGCTATGGATGACGTCATTACTCATGCACAAGCTTGACTGAAGTGACCACCTTGATTGGCTGATGATTGTAACGCGGGAATGATTCCAAACACCTTCCTTACGATGATGAGTGACAGGTCTGAGAATGCGTGCGCTACACAAGTAGCTCGAAGGACGGAAGATGATGAATAACTGAATAAAAAGGTCTAGCCTAAATGAATAAAGAGTAAGGCAAAACAAATATCCTACAGTAGTAGCTTAATGAAACATAGGCCTACGGACTGATGCAGTATCTTTGCAACATTATTAAATTAATCTGTCACATATGCCTATGTTTGCAAAGAGGAGACCATTTTAATTTGATTCACAATGAAACATTACATTTAATTTACATGGTTGTTGTTGGTGGCGTTATTGCATCCCTTTTATGAATGCAAAATTGTTCCCTCGCGATTGGAAGCTCCTGTTGCCGCATAGGCAACGCATTTCAAAACATCGCAACGTGAAATGCCACAAAAAGCTGTTTGTGAATAGGTCTTAGTGAGTTAGGAGTCCTCTCGACTTCTTTTAAGCTGTCCCAGACTTAGGTGCTACTTTTAGGTCCTTTAAGTCCTAAAGTTAGGAGTGACACGCCCATTATTTTTAGGAGTTGCTCCTAAAGGGAGCTACTTTTAGCCTTAAAATTCTTTGTGAATAAGGCCCCTGGGGTTTGTGGCAGTAATTCTCCCATCTTTATACAGGATCTTTTGAGCTCAGTGTCCTTCAGGTCACCTCTCTTGCTAAAGCCCTTTGCCCCGATTGCTCAATTGGCCTGGGTAGGCAACTAGGAAGTCTGGGGTAGTCCTAAACTTCTCCCATTGAACAGTTATGGAGACCACGGAGCTCTTGGCGACCTTCGATACAGCAAGTTTTGTAGCCTTCTCCTCTGTGCAACAACACAATCATGTCTTTTAGTTTTGCAGGATGTTACTTTGACCTCATTGTTTGTTTTTTCTCTGATCTATTTTCAGCTCTGAGACCGTATAAACATGTGTGTGCCTTTCCAAATCATGTCCAATCAATTTAATTTAATGAACTAAAATGTTCAGTAGCATAACAAAGGGTCTGAATACTTACTCTGTCAAGATACAAGAGACCTTTACAATAAGAGTTTATTAGTACAATTACATGTTAAGAGCTGAAAGATGCTTAATTAAATAGCTACTATTAACATACAAAAAGAAAATTAAATATAGTAAAATACTGTACAGAATAAAAGAATGAAGTGTCCAGTCCTTGGACCAAGTTGAGCCAGTAGAACCAGTAATGCGGAATGTTGGACAGAGAACGTGTTACACAGAAGAGGTTATGGCACCAGAAGGAGACCAAGTAAATTGAATGTGGTCGAGGGTGTAATTAATAAAGGAATGTTCCCAGTGGTTGATAAATATTGCATTATTACGCTGAGAAGTAGTATAACTAATAAACCGTCCATTTGATAATTAATTGTAAACAATCACTGTCAGTGTGATATTTCAGTTTTTCCTTTTGAATGATTTTGCAAACATTTGTAAATCCTGTTTTCACTTTGTCATGATGGATTTTGAGTGAATATTGATTTATTCATTTAAACGATTTTAGTGTAAGGCAGCGAGATGACAAAACATGAGAAGAGTGCAGAGGTCTGTGCTCTCTACCTGTGCTGTAATTACTTACATCAAGCCGTCTACCTGAAAAATGTAGTACTGTATTACTCCAATGGAGGGTTTGTCCACTTATCACTACGTTCTCTGACAGGAGAAAAAATGTGGAAATAAGAATTTTGTTATCTGGATAGAATGAAGTAATTGTTAAGATGAATAGTGCCGCAGTTGTCAATTCGTTTTGGAACCGAGTATTCTAGTGATTATTTCATCGAGTAATTGGATAAAAAATTTAACATGCACAACAAATGTCATACTGTTAACTAGCCCTAATCACTTCAAAGTAAATGAATATACTGTATCTGTTTTATGTAGATTTGTGCATCTGCAGCATTTACCATTACTACCAAATAACCTCCCTTACAAAAAATGACCTTTTATACTACAGGACAGTGCAGTACAGTAGTATTTTCATGTCCAAAATATTGCATTTCTGCAGTAAAGTACAGTAGGCTACTATGCAGTACAATGCCGTTTTTTCGCATCCAAAGTACTGCATTTTTTGCAGAAGAACTGCAATTATTTCCTCCAAACTGCTGTTTTGATACTCAGAAAACTGCATTTTTGACACTTGAAGTAATGCCGTTATTTTGTCAGGGCTATAATAATTATGTCTGGGGTAGGCCTATTTGGTGAGCGAGCCTAATCTAACTGTGTGTGTTGTTAAGGCCAGCTCATGAACAGACCGCAACATAAAGGGAGACAACAACAGTTTCAAATTTAACCATTTATTAATATTGATGGCAACATTAACACTAAAGTGTCTAGGGAAATGCGTGTTAAGGAGTGTGTGTATGCGTGAAATGGTAGTATCAGCATGTAAGATGAGTAAGTGAAAGGCAAAAGGGGGAAAATATAAATAAAGAAGAGAGAAAGAATAACGTGCCACAGTAGAGGACTATCAAAGTGCCTGCAAGAAAGGAGGAAAAAGTGCCTACCGAGCGAGAGAACCCCTTTTATAGCCCCACCCAATACAGGTGCACCTAATAATGTAATTAGCCTAACCAGGCCCAGCACTGCCCGTGCACTGATAGGCCAGGACCTGAGGGGGCCACAGGGAGTCGTAACAGTGTGTGTGTGGACAACTGGATGCTTTTGGCTCAGATGTTAAATCATCGTTGATGTGCTCAGTGTTTCCCACAGAATTTAATTCTATTTGTGGTGGTAGGTTTGCAGAATTAACTTGAATGCAACAGTTTTTAACAAATTAGCGCAGTGTGGTTATGATGCTAACCAGATTTAAGCACAATTTAGCACAACCTGGAAAATCATTATGTGGTGGTCAATGTTGATATTGTGGTGGGCCACCACAAATAAGTCAATGTATGGGAAACACTGTGTGCTGCTGTTGTATGCCACTTCTGCTTTGCAGTGGACACATTGCACCTTGTCATCTTTCCTAAGTTTGAAATTTCACAAAACTTTGGACATTCTATGCCTTTTATGGACGTTTTTTTGGCTCTGTCATCGCACCAATTTAATTCTAAATGTGGTGTGTACGTCAGTAATAACAGTCAGTGTGAAACAAGTGATAGGAATTAAACGAAGCCTAAAGGCAAAGAATTAATTGAGTTACTCCAGTAATCGTTTCATAAATATTACAAGAATAAAGATACATACTAGAAGTAAAAATAGCAAGCACGCATTTACACCACACGGTTATCAGTACTGGATACAAAATAAACAGTTTCAGTCCAAAGTATTATCCTGTTGCAGCAGCCTGTCGTAGTGGTAACGAGGTTGAGAGTTATTTGTCTGCGATTATGCAGAGCGCTGTAGGGTGTGGTGGATTGTGACAAACTGGTATGGAAGGGCTGAGGGCCTGGGAATTTAGCAGCTTGACTTCTTGGGGGGGTGGCTGGGTTTGGGGGTGGGGGTGTAACATTGTTCTGGTAGTCCTCACTTGCTTCCTTCCCTCCTTCCTGAGGACAGGAGGTTAAACAATTGAGATTCATCTCTGCGGGTCTGTGAAGCCAGCGGGAGGTGGTGGTAACTGGCCCCCAGTGATCTTCCCAGTGGCGTTTATTGCTCTGAAGAGATTGTTGCTTCCTTTGTGCAACTGGTGAACCACAGTGATGAAGTTTACTTTAAAGATGACAATTACTATCAAAGTACACTTCATTTGAGAAATGTTTTTTTTTTTTTTTTTTTTTTTTTCCAGATACACTCTGGTGATTACAAAGAAAATATACATAATATGAGTATAATGTGAAATTAATGTGAAAAAACCATTAAGCTGTTTTCGAACCAAAAATAACCAGAAACCTTACTTTTTTAAATGTGAAGTTGCCATGACGTGGTATTTGTACGAGTGCCCAAAACCCCTGATATTGATGTATTCTTAGGCCAATCTAATCCCCTATTCTATGGGGCAGATACTCTCCAGCTCCGTTGCATTGGAAAGGAAGTGTCTGAACTACCATCTTCAGGTGTCATCAGACCAAGTTGACTAGTTGAAACACTGAAGGACCCTCAGACTGGTCCTGAAGCCTGTTGTTTTGGCTATGTGCTTTGGCTCAAGGTGAACCTTGACTCTGTTTTAAGGTCTTATGGAGCATCTTAAATGGTAGCCTTCATCCGTACCTCGGTTTGGACCAGTCTCCCGGTTTTTGTATGGAAAAGCATCCATCCAGTGTTTTGATGCTTTGTTTTTAAGACCACATTTGACAGCACCAGCTTGAAGGTGAACAGAATTGCATGTAATCTCTTTCTAATGGTCATTTCTATAAATGAATCCTTCAGTCATAAAAAGATTACATCACACAGTGACAGTGGGGTTTCCCATCTCTATAGGACTCTCTACATCCCTTGTCCACATTAATACTGGTGTGTTAAAAACGAAAAACAAATTAATTTGCTTTTCTAGGGGAAAAAGACTTTGTGTAATGATTTGTTGTTTTTCCTGCTTTATTTTTGCTTGGTGGGGACAAACTTGCACTTGCCTGACATCTGCAGAGTTCCTGCGTGGGACTGCTTTCGAGGAATGGCTTTAAAAAATGATTATCATCTTTGCTAAAACCTTGTAGCTGTTTTTTTTTCTCTGTAGTTATTGGAACGAATGAATAAGATTTGAGAATATAATATAATTATCATCCATTTAATGCTGAAGCTTGACCAAGGTGTGAATTTTACTGTGTGTACCTTTTGCTACCCATGCAGGTGAGATGGAAACCTGAACTGTTTTATTGTATCATCTGTTTTAAGGTCCTTTTGTTTTTGTAAGGATTGACATTATTAGTATGGTTTCTTTTTCTGCAATAAAAGTAGTTGTGAAGCTGTGTCAAATGAGCATGGCTTGATTTTGTTATCTGGATCTTGTAATACAGATTGGGGTTAAATAAATAAATAAATTGATTAACTTCTCAGATTGCCACCAAAGATCCTCTCAACCCTATAAAACAAGATGTGAAGAAGGGAAATCTGCGGTATGTGGCTAACGTTTTCCCTCACAAAGGATACATCTGGAACTATGGAGCCATCCCTCAGGTATTGAAGAGCTAAACAAAGGGGTCCAATTGAATGGGTAATCTGTGGATGGCACCATGCACATGAAATGCAAACATTTTTGAAAATAAGCTCATGGAACAAACACACACCCTCCACCCATATGCATCAATGGCACATTTTCACATTCTCTTCTCATTACTTTTTGTCCCACTACTAGACATGGGAAGACCCAGGGCACAAAGATGGAGATACCGGCTGTTGTGGTGACAATGATCCAATTGATGTCTGTGAAATTGGCAGCAAGGTAATGCACCCTCAGATTCTTACCATTAACAGACTAGTAAGTAATAATATTAATTGATTTAACTGTTAAGAAATTTGACACACATAACCCTGGGATATACCAGTTTTAATCAGTAGTCTGTTAGAGAATATTTTACCGTGCAACTTTCTTAGGGATAAAATGTCATTGCTTCAAACATTTTAGGTATGCTCAAGAGGGGAGGTCATCAAAGTTAAGGTGTTGGGTGTGTTGGCAATGATTGATGAAGGGGAAACTGATTGGAAAGTTATAGCAATCAATGTTGATGACCCTGAGGCGAAGGACTTCAACAGTAAGTCAGTGTCAAGTGACATTTTCAAACCACTGTATGAAGTAATGTTGAATGAGGTACATCAGATCTGTTTACATGTTTATTTGATGTTTTTGCCATCAACTTCTACAATTTCAATGCATCAAAGAATTTCTAATATTTAAACCTAATATTTAAACATTTGTATTTATATTACCTAAAGCTTATGACACATCTTTGTGTTGATTTTTGTTATTTTGTCAATTATTTTGTGCCAGATATTGAAGATGTCCGAAAGCTGAAGCCAGGCTATCTTGAAAATACAGTGGACTGGTTTAGACGCTACAAAGTGCCCGATGGAAAGCCTGAAAATCAGTTTGCTTTCAATGGAGACTTTAAAGACAAGGTTTGTATTTCTTTATCTGCAAACAAAGGTAAAGAAAAGGTCCTTAAATGTGTATGGATAATCTCATCTGTGTGTGTGTGTGTGTGTGTGTGTGTGTGTGTGTACATTCATTAGATACATTTGATTTTTTTCTGTATTATAAAATGTTTTGCTGTTTGGTGATGTTAATTGCTAACTTGCAGGACTTTGCTATTGAGACAATCAAGAGCACTCATGCCTTTTGGAAGAATCTCATCTCTCAGCCGACTAATGCAGGGGGGTTAAGCTGGTAAGGAGACAATCATTTTTGACCACTTTAATTGTGCCTTATATCATAGCTGGACATATCTTGGTTTATGGAAGTATGTGTTACCATTCACAAATTTGCAGACATTAATGTGAACAATTTTATATTATGTTCATAAAATAACTTAATATACCACTCAGTTACTATATTACATAATGTTCTTATTAGAAGCTGAAACAAAGACCCAAGATCCTTTGCAAGAAAGTAGAACATAAAATCATTGCCACGTAAAGACTAGTCAAAAGGTACAAAACATAAATGTCTCTGAAACTCTTGGTCAAATGGAGAGAATATTTTATTGTTTTGGACCTCATGGAAAGACTTATGTACCACACAGCCCAGATTATACCATTCTTCAGCACACTATTCTTCTTGGAAAATCATGCAGAAGTCCTAATGATTAAAAGTGCAGTCAGCGATTTCGCAGGAAGTCGCATTTGTTTATGTTTCTATTCAAATTTATTAGTAGACACTTTTGTTACATACATTATACGTACATCAGTGTTTCCGATACATTGACTTATTTGTGGCGGCCCACCACAATATCAACATTGACCACCACCAGTGATGCCAGTAACGCATTACTTAGTAACACAGTTTTCAGTGTAAGTGTGCTTATATCTCTCTTCTCCCAAACTTAATCAGTTCAGTCAGTGTATGTAGGAACAGGAGCGTCATGGCAGCGTCAGTGCCCCTCAAAAAGGAAGATTTAAGACCCATTTCACATCAGAATACACAAAAGTGTACCCAATTGTCTATTAAAGATTAAAACATAATGATAGTCTTGCACACTGCACTGTTTGTACAGTAACAGCGACTTTAGCATTGCTCACGGCGGGTTAAATGAAAGACTTGTTGAGGTGAGTTTTAACAAGTGTAATTTCATTTGCATATTACTCAGGCCTATACAAGATGGCTAGTTGCCAAGGCTACATGGAAAAAAAAATCTACATATTTTACTATAACAATTTCTATCAATAGGCCTTCCTTATTTGGTGTACTTAGACATTATTGAACAAACATCTGAATTTCAGTATCTAAGTAGGTTAGGTTGGGATGTCTGCTATACATTGCTGACATTACTGTTAAAATGCACTTCCTGTATAGTGAGTATTGCCAAAACCGGTTATCATTTTTATGTTGAGGCGGTGGGGGTGTTGTCGGCAGCTGCTGAAAGTAACTAATAAAGTAATTTGTAATCTAACTTAGTTACTTTTAAAATCAGTTACTTACTAAGTTACTTTTTAAAGGAGAAATCAGTAATCAGATTACTTTTTCAAGGTAACTGTGGCAACACTGACCACCACACAATGATTTTCCTGGTTGTACTAAATTGTGCTTAAATCCTGGTTAGAATCATAACCACACTGCACTAATTTGTTAAAAACTGCTGCATTGAAGTTAATTCTGCAAACCTACCACCACAAATAGAATTAAATTCTGTGGGAAACACTGCGTACATTATATTTAAACTAAGGACCAAACAAAACACACCACAGAGGTAGCTCACCCCTTCGTTCAGTATTCCGGGCTGCCCCCACTTTGTTTGTTTCCAAGCTGCCTACAGAGACTTGTGAGGAGGTGATTGCAGAATGTGATAAAAAAAAAAAATGTATGGGCTTGAAATCGCATATGATTGTTGACTGCACCTTTGAAATATTCCAACAAAATATATATATCAACAAAATTCTTATTCAGTAAAATATGACTATTAAAGTTATCGCATTTGTTTCTGAGAAACATCCAATGGAAAGTCTATTTGTGTCCCTCTTGTTTGCAGTAAAAACACGTGTTTCTCTGAAGATGGGAGCCCGAACTGTTGCTCCAGCAGTGAAGCCCAAGCCGTTGTTGATGCTGTAAGACCAGTTAGCTATTATCTTCTATTGAGAGAACACACACACACACACACAGAGACACAGACCGTTCACACAACATTAACTTCTGCCAAAAGGCTAACCTCTGGGAAAGTCATGATTTTAAGTTCTTTTTGTCTAGATGGCGAGTTTTAAAGCCGCCTCCTTCATTTTGATGGCCCAGTCAGGCCTGAAACCCTGCAAAAATATGAGAATAACTTATACAACATGTTACCAAATATATTGTAAAAATACATTAGAAAGTTAGCTTTCATCGATTCCTGTTGTACGGTTGTTACTGTTTGTAAGTTAAGTCTGTTGGTAGTCAGTACCTTGTTGGTTTTTAGATAAAAATGTCTTATTGAGTAAGTGCTTATCCAAAAGCTGTTGGATAAGATACTGGTTGGTTATTTGACCAAGCTCATGGGGAACCGTTTAAATTGCTGATTGATGACCTTTAACTGAAATGGTCCTACACTGTTCTTGAATCTCACATATGGGAGGTGGGCGTACACATAAACCGAAACTCATCAATACTAGTGTTTGCCATTTAGTATGTAAGAGGGAGTTGGGTTTACTCATTCCAGCTCAGGACCTGCTTGCCCCCAACACGGTTTGCTCCAGGTTTTGTGCATTTTACAGCAAATGGGGTTGAATGGGCATTTGAAGTGCAGTGGTCAGTAATCTGCCTGTATGAAGGGACAGGTAGGTAGGTAGGTAGGTAGAAAGGTAGAAGATGGGTGGATAGATAGATGGATTTCTCTGCATTTGACCCATCAGTACCTTATTATGTTTTGTGTTGCTCCCTTGCAGAATTGCCCCTGTGGAAAAGAAGAACCCATTCCATGTTCAGGTAAATTTACAGTGGATATAAAGCACATTTTTCTCATGTTTTTTTTGTTGTTGATTGAACTGACGTTGTATGTTTCTCATTACAGTTGATAAATGGTTTTACTATAAGAAGTAAATGAAGAAGAGCACTTCGGGGGAACACAAATTGGTTCAATAGATGTACTTGAAAGTAGATTTATGAATCTATATAGAATTGAACATTGAATGATAAACATATCATTTCTTTAGATATGCTGTAAGAGAGACAGGAGATTAGCCAATTCTGAAAAATGTAATAATAGTTTTCATTTTATTTAACTTGCATAATTAAGCTGTTTACCAGCACAGATAGGCTAATGCACTCTGGATCAAGCTGGCACTCTGTAAGAGACTCTTAATTGCTTTATTAAAGACTTTCTTTTGATCTAAGACTTAAAGTTCCTTTTTTGTCTTCAACAGCACTAAAATGTACATTTTTGCTCATAAGTTGATTTACATGCAGAATTTATAAAATGTGTACCAATATTTTATGAAAACACAACTGATCAGGCAAAACACATTACTTTTATTTGAATGGGATTAAAATGAAACCATAAAGCATCAAAACAGTGCAATCATTAAACAAAACATATAGCTATAAAGAAAACTACATGCACTGCATAGCAATACAATATGGCCTTGCTCAGTCCTGCAGAGTCTCTTTGCATAAATAAATCATGTTTGTCAATTTGTCTCCATCCCCTACTCATTCAATGTGTATGTACTGTAAAAGAGAGTGCGTGTGTGTTTGCTTCTGTGTTTGTGTACTTCTGTGTGTGTGTAGCAGTTTACCTGTATGTGGTATGAAACCATACTAGCTGCAATGCTGTCTGATCTCTCTTCTGCCGTAAATGGATGGGTTGCGGAGGACATACAGGTGCATCTAAAAAGAAAAAAATCACGTACCGGTAAATAAGTTTCCCCCATAATTTATTTAATATAATCTAGGTTTATTAGCCTATACATAAAGTGAAATATTTCAAGCCTTTTCCTGTTTTATTCTTGCTTATGTGACAGTAACCTACCTTGTATATAAACAGTCACCAGGTTCTAATACCCTGTTACCCAGGAACCTACCCGTTAAATTAACCTGATAATTTCCTGTTTACCACTAGGGTCACACAAGTTGGTAGTCTGAATAATAGGCAGAGACGTGAGATTACAATACAAAACTATTACAATTTAATTATTTAAAACAGGATCAATGTACATGCACTTCAATACCAGAGCAACACCATGTAATGCTAGATCGTCAGGATCAATGTTGACACTAGATTGGGCTTACCATAGAGGGCAGATGTCAAAGCCTCTGAGGCGAAATCTGTGATTCAAACCACACTGCAAATCAAAATGAAAAGGTGACTTATCTAAACTAATTAACACAGCACACACAATAAGGAATGGACACCACCAGAGGAGAATACACCCTCCAACATGCGCCCAATGTAGCCCCCAGCAGGAGAGACAAGCAACATACACAGGGAAAGCCCACTTGACAGTACATGCAGTAGAAAACAAACCAAAACAAATGAGTACAAATAAGACAAAATAAAATACAGAGAAAAGCACAGAGCATCAATAGAGCAGCAAGCAAACCAAACTCCCACACATGCACACTCATGCAACAAACACGCACGTCCGCACTAAACAGGCCCAAGCAGATAGCCACCACCAGGTTAGCTAGCAATCATGCATCAGAGACGCAGCGATGGAAGGCCACAGAGAGAAGCGGAAGGCGCTCCACACAGCAAACCCCAAACCGGAACAAAACAGCAAGGCCGTCACCACATCAGGATACCATACAGATCCTATAAGGAGTACAGAGTCATTACTCTAACGTTATGCTTAATTTAGGTAAATCGAGGTAAATAAAGCTACAACCTACCATGCAACAGCTAACGCCAGATGTAGGGAGTCCGACAGCTTAACACTCTGTGATGTTGCTGTAATTAACAGATAACGTGAAACGAAAGTGGCCTAGCTATGCGATAATGTTTGCACACAGGAAGGAGTACACCTACCTAAGCTGGAATTGATGAGCACACCGGGGGAAAGAACAGCCGTGAGAATATCCAGCCAGTAGTTTAGCAGCGACTTCTGTTACTGGAATGTAAACAAGTTCTGAACTTTCCGCACATCAGTGCACAAACGTAATGTTCCTCAGACAAAGACTCAAGCCTACCTGGTGCAAAATGGTGGAACAAACTAAAGTCCAAATCGGGGGGATAGGCGATAGGTCGGTCAGAGTCGCCCCTGGACAAAGCAGACGCCTGCCCTGGATAGCCGCTTCCTTTTTATGGAGCACAGCTGCCAATTACCCACTTACGAAGTAGGTGGGGCAGGAGCGAGACACAACAAAACCTATCACAATGCTCCAGGTAAGGACTCGTCCGGCTACAATCTACCCCGTTTTGAGTCGTCGTCCCGACGATGGATTAAGGAAGGTACTGAACCTACCCTGAACCCAAGACGCTAAACTTCTAAGGAATTAAATGGGGAACATTCTCTATCCGTTCCCCTACGGATTGCGGTAACCGGTTAGGATTGGAATGCTTCCCAGCTGTTGTTCGCATTGTCCGTCGCAAACCTACTTCAGTAGCTGCAGGTGAGGATGCTGGACTGAGAGCAGCTGAGGCCATGGGGCTCGCTCCCCTGCCTGGATCAACAGTAGTGGTTGGGGCAGGGTCTACTACTGGCCTGCTGGAGGGTTGAAATGATCCAGGGACCAAAACCAGCAAGTCCTCATCATCATCATCATCATCCAATTTGTCACCGTTTGTAGGTGAAGCACATGGTGTTTGCGGGTCACCTGGCAGACTGTCGGCTGCAGGGTTTCTTACAACACACGCCTTTAACAGCGTACGATGAACATGCTTAAGTTGTTGTAGGTTACCCACAGGTGCTATGGTATAAACCGAGCCTCCTTGCGGAGGTGCCTTCATGACCTGATGTACCACTGGACTCCACAGGTCATGGATCTTGTGCCGGCCCCGTACGGCAACGGATCTCGGAGATAAACCCTTTGACCCTCCTCCAGTGGTGCATCACGAACATTTAGGTCATGTCGGGCCTTACGACGGTCTGCTGCCACCTGTAGGCGTTCCTGTGCCCCCTCAAACGCTACCTGCAGCCGAGTTTGATGCTCCAGGACCCAATCATGCACACTCCCGGCCGTTGGTTCTGAGACCTGGCCAAGCAGAAAATCAATTGGGAGACGCGGCTCCTGGCCAAACATGAGATAGAAAGGGGACTCCCCAGTCACTTGATGAGGGGTGCTGTTGTAACAAAACAGCACCTGAGGGAGACAGGATGCCCAGTCTCTTTTCTTAGAGACGGGCAGGGTACGCAACAGGTTATGAAGCGTACGGTTGAAACGTTCGCACTGGCCGTTTCCGGCCGGGTGGTATGGAGTAGTGCGAGACTTCTGTACTCCATACAAGGTACATAGTTGTTGAAGGAGGAGTGATTCAAAGCTTCTCCCCTGGTCTGAGTGAATCTGTCCAGGCACCCCAAACTTACAAAACCACTCCCCCACAAGGACTCAGTCACCGCACGCTGGTCCCTAGTTGGTACTGCCAAGGTGTACTTGCTGAAGACATCCGTTAACACCAGAATGTTCTCATGGCCGGACATAGAGGGTTCCAGAACTGTAAAATCGATTGCGAGAATTTCATTTGGACGACCAGCTAGCAAGTGGCCCATAAAGCTACGGGTAGCTGGTAGAGTGTCCTTAGCCAGCTGACATCTCTCGCACTGCTGGCACCAGCGGACCACGTCTGCGGACATACCTGGCCAATAACAGCGTAGCCGTAATAATTCGGTGGTACGCTCGATACCTTGGTGGCCATGTTGTTCGTGGACTTGTGTCAACACTTCCTGCCGCAATACAGTAGGTAGGACCAATTGTAAAGTCTCCTCACCTCCGTCCCGGCGGAACACGCGCCGGTACAACACACCATCATGCTCCACTAAGCGGTCCCACTGACTAAGCAGGGTCAAAGCCTGTTTGGAGAGCTGACGGCGTTCATCAGGACCAGGCCGCATCTTCCGCCGCCAGAAGACAAGGGCCTTTCCCAAAACGGGATCAGCCTGCTGCAGAGTGTGCAACTCAGCCAGGGTGTAACTAGGGAGCACCGAAATTAGGTCCTGACTCACTAATATGGTCGGCTGCTGTCCTATGGCTTTTTGCAAGGAAGCTGGGATGGCAGTACAAGAGAGTAAACTTCCAAGTTTGGAATTGGTGGTATTTTGCCGTGACAGGGCGTCCGCATTAACGTTACTTTTTCCTGACCTGTACCGAAGCTCAAGGTTGATAGACGCTAGCTCTGCCGCCCAGCGCTGTTCGGTTGCCCCTAACTTCGGGGATCTGTGGCCACACCCTGGTCAGATACAACATCGCCGAGGTATTTCACAAGAAGAAAGCACACTTGCTTAATTTGGCCTTGAGACCCTCGCTCTGCAGCCGGCTCAGAACCAGCTCCAAGCACTCCAAGTGTTGAGACACTTGAAAAGACTGACACTGCTGGTCACCAAAAAGCCGCTGCATGAGCCGCTGGAACGTTGAGGGAGCATTGCAGAGCCCAAATGGCATGCGATTCCATTCAAACAACCCAAAAGGGGTACAAAAGGCCTTGGCTTTGTCTTTTTCCGTAACTGGGACCTGGTTGTATCCACTAGCTAGATCCATAGTGGAGAACCAACGGGCCCCCGTCAAAGCGTCCAAAGACTCCTCGATGCGCGGCAGCGGAAACGCATCCTTCCTAGTCTTAGAGTTTAATTGCCGGTAGTCCACACATAAGCGTAAAGTACCGTCTTTCTTTTTAACTATGACTATAGGTGAGGCATATGGGCTGCAGCTCTCCCTGATCACACTGGATTCAAGTAACTGATTAATATGGGCCTTTACCAGCTCATAGTCGGATGGGGGTATTCTCCGATACCTCTGCCGAATAGGAACATCGTCTATAAGGGGAATGTCATGTGACAAAAGGTCAGTGCAGCCCAAGTCCCCATCGTGGGAGGAGAACACAGTGTGGAACCTCCCCAGCAGTGCCTGGACTTGCTCCTGCTCTAAACTAGATAGAGATGGCAACTCAATTTCCCTTATCTGGTCTGGAATAGTAGGTTTCACAACCTGGGCTGAGTGAGACGCAACAGTAGCAGTTACAGGTGGGACTTCAGTCACCCCTGCAGGTAGACTTACTACATGGACACATTGCAGCGTACCTAAGTGGGTGCGTGGGTATAGCAAAACATCAGTGGTACCAACATTAACTACTGGGATGCACGCTGTGCCATGTACAACTTTTACCAAGGCCGGAGAAGCAAGCAGCCCTGTAGGTAGGCCAGACTCTGGGGGTTCGAACAGGACTGTGCCACTGGCGTATTGAGCCGAACAGGTGGATAGAATTAACTTCATGGTCCCACCAAGGACACGACAGGCCCTCCGCCCTCGCACCTTAACTCGGCCAAACAAGTTAGAAAGGCACTGCGTCTCAGCTACATGGCAGCGTTGGAATGCCTGGAAGAGGGGGATTGGGGCCTGAGATATTGGTGGCACTTCAAACAAAGATGAGCCATATTGCCCAAAGAGTTCCTGGTAGCACTTTCTAAGGACGTTCATTCCGAGCACCCCAGGAATGTTAGGACTCAGGCCACCTGGGGGATCCTTGACGACCAAGATCCCACAATTTGGTATCAACTTACCACAAAGCTCAACCTCCAACTCTGTGTAGCCCACGTAGGGGATGGCAAGCCCATTAGCTGCACGGAGTTGGAGCCAATGACATGGCCTGAGACTACTCTGGCCCAACGGCTCAAAATGCTTCTGAAAGAATGTCTCGGTAATTGTAGACACCATAGATCCGGTGTCTATTAGGCAGGGCACGTGCACATTTAGCTGGACATACCTGACCTACCACCAAATCCCTCTGAGCCAATAGACTCCCCACCCGAACTGTGACTCTGCAATTCGGTGGGTGCTAGTTTTCCGCCGGGGCTGAAGCAGACTGTTGGGACCCGCTAAATGATCGGGAAGCAGGAGCAAGGGACTGTGAGCGGGGGTGGACTCGCTCTCCATCGCAGTCCTGCGCAAAATGCCCAGGACGCTGGCACCTACGACAAATCACTGTCTGGCTGCGGAAAGGGCGGCGAGCCTGATGAGCCCCCTGAAGTGAAGCAATGCTCCGTGTCAACTGATTCAACTGGTTGTTGCTTAAGGAGTTCCTTCAACTCACCAAGTTCAGAATCACGTGACTGGCTGCCCGCAGGCGAGCGAGATCCCCCCTGAACGCCATACTGAATGCCGTGGGTGGATGGGAGAGAGTAACTACGTCCTCTGGCGCCCCCTGGCAATCCCTCCCGTTCCCACCGGATGGCCTCTGCCCGCACTTCTAGCAAAGTGAAGAGTGGCTGCCTTCGCACTAATTGTTTAAGTTCTCGTCGCAGGGCCCCATCAAGAACATGCTCTGTGAATTGGTCCCGCAGTAGAACCTCAGCATTGGGCACTGCATCAGGAGCAGACTGCTGAACTCTGCCCATTAAATTCAATAAAGCTAAAGAGAATTCCTGCAGGGTCTCTCCTTCCTGTTGCTTTCTAGAGAAAAATGCCTCTTGTAGGGCAACATATGGCTCAGAACACCCGTATAACTCTCTCAGGATGGCAATTATTCTGTCCGGGTCCTTACGCTCTACGTTAGAACGAAATTTGATCTCTTCTCTCGGCTCCCCTACGAGGTGATCGAAAAGAAAGAAAGCCTGATCAATAGGAGACAGGGGCCGGGCACGCATACATGCCTGTGCTTCTTCCACCCACTCGTCTATGCTAATGCCAGTTTTACCACTAAAGGTGGGACATTTCCGGTCTCATGGCAAAAAGACCAGTCTTTCAGTCACCGGGAGTGAGGGGGCATCAGGCTGTCCTGGCCTAGGCTGTGGAACAGATGCACGTTCTTGCCTTAACCGTTCATTATCAGCTTTTAATTGCGCCATCATGTCCCTAAGCTCTTGCAACTCCTGTTCCATGATAGAAAATTACTGTACTTACAGAAGGTGATCGGTCACAGCCAAAATCAAAGGAGATGGCCGGGTGGTCTTCAAACGACAGCCGTTGCTGTTTTGTTCCAAAAAAAAAAATAGACAGACAAAACAACCACTCATACAACACACAGAAACAGTCACTCATGCAACACACTGTTCTATGTACCACAACTTTGCACCCCTTTCCCCCAAAAAAAAAAAAAAAAAAAAAAAAAAAAGTCCAAAGAAGGGAAAAAAAAAAAACAGAAAAGAATCACACGCCTTTGCTCCAATTCAGACTACCCTGCTCGCAGCGCCAAATTGTGACAGTAGCCTACCTTGTATATAAACAGTCACCAGGTTCTAATACCCTGTTACCCAGGAACCTACCCGTTTAAATTAACCTGATAATTTCCTGTTTACCACTAGGGTCACTCAAGTTGGTAGTCTGAATAATAGGCAGAGACGTGAGATTACAATACAAAACTATTACAATTTATTTATTTAAAACAGGATCAATGTACATGCACTTCAATACCAGAGCAACACCATGTAATGCTAGATCGTCAGGATCAATGTTGACACTAGATTGGGCTTACCGTAGAGGGCAGATGTCAAAGCCTCTGAGGCTAAATCTGTGATTCAAACCACACTGCAAATCAAAATGAAAAGGTGACTTATCTAAACTAATTAACACAGCACACACAATAAGGGATGGACACCACCAGAGGAGAATACACCCTCCAACATGCGCCCAATGCAGCCCCCAGCAGGAGAGACAAGCAACATACACAGGGAAAGCCCACTTGACAGTACATGCAGTAGAAAATAAACCAAAACAAATGAGTACAAATAAGACAAAACAAAATACAGAGAAAAGCACAGAGCATCAATAGAGCAGCAAGCAAACCAAACTCCCACACATGCACACTCATGCAACAAACACGCACGTCCGCACTAAACAGGCCCAAGCAGATAGCCACCACCAGGTTAGCTAGCAATCATGCATCAGAGACGCAGCGATGGAAGGCCACAGAGAGAAGCGGAAGACGCTCCACACAGCAAACCCCAAACCGGAACAAAACAGCAAGGCCGTCACCACATCAGGATACCATACAGATCCATGCAACAGCTAACGTCAGATGTAGGGAGCCCGGACAGCGCAACACTCTGTGATGTTGCTAAGCTGGAATTGATGAGCACACCGGGGGAAAGAGCAGCCGTGAGAATATCCAGCCAGTAGTTTAGCAGCGACTTCTGTTACTGGAGCAAATGGTGGAACAAACTAAAGTCCAAACGTCGGGGATAGGCGATAGGTCGGTCAGAGTCGTCCCTGGACAAAGCAGACGTCTGCCCTGGATAGCCGCGCTTCCTTTTTATGGAGCACAGCTGCCAATTACCCACTTACGAAGTAGGTGGGGCAGGAGCGAGACACAACAAAACCTATCACAATGCTCCAGGTAAGGACTCGTCCGGCTACACTTATTTTAAACTAGATGAGTTTGGTTTACAGCTCATATAAATCAAAAGTCCAGAAGCTGAAAATATTACAATAAAGAATTTATGATACAGAAATGTGGACCTGAGATGAGTTCTAATCTGCTAATTAAGTAAAAACACCGGCAATGGTTTCCTGAGCCCTAATCTCTCAGGAAGAAGAAGACAACGATTTGAACTGCTGCAGGACAATTTCAAAGGGATCTTGACCTGATATCTGAGATGAGGGGTCACAGACTGTGATGCCCTCGTTTTGCATGACTGTTATTACGTGTGCTTGCTGAAAGCAGCACACTTACTGTTCTTCTTAAATTTTCTTATTCCCGTCTCCCTAATTTTTGGCCAGCTCTAGCGCCTGGGCCCTTTGAGACAGACACCGTTCCAACTTTAAAACATCCGGTCAGCACCGGTGTAAATTGCTCACGAAGATGACGTCAAGTGGGCGTGTCATTCGTCCGCCATATTGGATTGAACAGAAAGCGAAACTAAATTTTCACAGGTCACAAATTTGGTCCGAACGCCACAAAACTTGACGTACATGATCCTTGGACCAAGCCTCACAAAAGTTACAAGAAGAATTTTTGATTTTCGGAAGCGTTTGTCCGTCACAGCCAAATGAAATCGGTGGCGAAGCTCCGAAACAGGAAGTCGTCCATATCTCAGGAACACTGTCACTTATCGATACCAAATTTTGTATATGAACTCGGGACTCCAATGCGAGGGTGCACAAGCTAAAAGAAAAAAAAAAGAAAACTTTCCAAAAGTTTACATCATTTGGCAAACCATCCCGTGTATTTGGTATCTGTCATCCTTCACCTTCGCTGTTGTAATTCTGCCACAATGCCTTTCTAGTGTAGCCTACACAGCGTCTCTCTCCAGCCTTGCCACACTCATCATTTCATTGCTCTTCCATGGGTGTTTATGGACTTATGAACTGAAGTGGCAAGGAGAACATTAGCTATATAGCCTATAGCTGACATAGTACAGTTATTTTCACATTCATGGTGTTCAAATCTAAATTTTCATTATTGTTAAATGTCATGATGGGAGAGTATTATTAAAAATGTTACAAGTATGCAAATTGATATGTTTACGGGAAATTAGGTTTTACTGTTTTTTTGTTATAAAGACATGGAAGACATTCTGGGCCATGTAATAGACAAACAGTGGTCGCCGTTTAACTTGATTTCCATACGTATTAATATGAATAGGTGTTTCTAAACCTAGGAACAATAAACAGCCATCTCTGTTACAAAAACAAGCTGGTAATCGCTCACTGAAGAGGGAACTATGATAAAAAGATTGTTTTCCTCAAAGCATGGAGTTGACGACAGAACAAGCAGGAAATGTCACATTAATGTTAATACGAATGCTAGTGCTAATTGCTGCTTTTGAACAAGGGTAGTACATCAGTATTTACTTGTTAATGAATGGCCTTTGGGAGAGGGTCTGTCTGGTGTAATATATGCCTAATAAAGGATATATGGTCTATTTTTTCGCAAATAATGCAATCTCCATAGCACTCTTCAGCACTCCTCAAACATGCACACCAAAGATTCTAGAACAGAGCTCTGTTCTAGAATCTTTGATGCACACTCTTCCATTGTTTTGCATGGCTGGAATTTGAATGATAGGAAAGAGCACCAGTGAGATGTTTTAACTAGGCAAGCACAGTCGCCTTTACAGTAAAAAAAACAAAACAGTGTAAATCCTCTGTAAAGACTGACAACTGTTAATAATAGTTAGTGACAAAGTACTTTCTACAGAAAAATGAGCAGTCACCTACAATTCTATCAATTTATTATTGAGTGTATTGTATGACCACCAGATGACACCATTTCATTGCACCTTTGGCCTAATAGTTGTTCTTTGTCTGGGTCTGCGACAGTGAAATAGCTTCCATGATATTAATACAAGGATACAAGGATACAAGGAAGTTTATTGTCACATGCATATAGTTACTGGAAGTAAGAAATGCAGTGAAATTATGTCTGGTGTCAGCCTATTTGTGCATTAATGGGGGTAAAGAGTGCAGTAGAAGAGGGGTTTAGTAGATTAAGTGGCAAGGGCTGCATAAAAAAAAAGGTGGGGGAGGATTGGGATTGGGTGGGGGCACCAACAAGGAGCACCCAAGAGCAACAGGGGCAAGGAAAGAACCTTGGGCAGATCCACGGCCATCCTTAAAAATATTTTCGTTTGCCGTAACCCGACCGACCCTGTCAATTTAGAACCGACCCAAATATTTATTTTTTCCCCTTTTAGTCCCGACCGACTTGCCGGGTTGTAAACTTTGCGTTAATACCGACCCGATTTTTTTTTACTCTAAACAACCAATACAAATGCAATAAAATAATATTTCTTTTAGTAGTGCCCAAGTATTGTGAATATAAATTGTATACATGCAAACGTGGCTCACTTAAAAAAAACAACCTGTGGCGTCATCTCTACACCATTGGTTTTACGCATGTCACACTATGGCCTACGCTTCGTTTCATTCACACAAACTGATGACGCTTTTACTTGGCACGAAGTTCTGGAAGAACTGTGGCCAGATCTTTCTCATCCCTTCTCCCCTAGTCTAACGGTGACCGTGTCGGAGTATTGAAATTGGTTGTGCTCTATTCATCTATTCATCATTTCTCAAAATATGGGTCCATAACATGGAGACTGCTGGTCCGCTGGAGTCGTGGAGTGAAATTAGGCCCGTGCTTCATCTGATAATTTGCTGCGCAGTTGATCAAGAAACCGCTGATCGACGAAAAAAAAAACAAACGTTTCTGCTATCGATGTCATTAAACATGGAGCCCTACAATTAAGTGGTGGTATGAGCATTCATTCAATGCGCGTCTGCGCGCCGAGAGAAACTGAAACTAATCGATAACGTTGGTATCAAAGCCCGCTTAAACCTGTTGGAAGGCTATTTATTTATTTAACGGTAAACTTAATAGAACGACGTTGTTTTTGGAACTTCCTTAGAAACAGAGCAGAGACTGTATAATACACTGTATAGCATTGAGTATTGTATAGTCAAATTTCAATATAACGTGGCCAAGAGCTATTGTAGCCTTCTTTCTGGGTACATGTAGATGAGCCCTATGACCCAAAAGTCTGCCATGACCGGGCCTCAGGTCAAAGAAGTTTGAGAAAGGCTGGTCTATATAACCTGCATCAGAATGAGGTTTGCAATGGTGCGCCTGAAGGCATGGGTTGAAGACCCAGTCAGTTACCTCACGATATGTGTAAATTCATTCCTACGTAATCACCATGACCAAAATTGTACTTTTTTTTTTACTTTGAATCTTGAAAAAAAAAAAATATTGACCTACCTACCGACCCATTTTTAATTTTTTTTGGCTGTTACTGCAAACAAAAATATTTTTAAGGATGGCCTCAAGGGGCTAACCCAACTGCCAGGGGTCTTGGTGTGTGTGTTGGGGGGATGACAGGGGAGATAGGATAGTGTGCTGTGTACAATTGGGTATCATCTGCGTAGCTGTGGAAGTTTACATTATGCTGACTTATGACGTTTCCCAATGGAAGCATATATAGAGAAAATAGCAGGGGACCAAGGCAGCTCCCCTGGGCCACACCAAAAGGCAAGTCATGTTTTTCAGATACATGATCTCCTAGACTGATATAAAAATCTCTGCCAGTAATGTAGGTTTGAAACCAGTTTAGAGCATTATCAGAGAGACCCACCCACTTCGCAAGGCGGTGAATTAGGATGCTATGATCAATGGTGTCAAATGCCGCACTCAAATCCAGAAGAATAAGGATTGAGACTTTGTTTGAGTCGGTAGCTAGTCTGAGATCATTGACTATCTTTACTAGAGCCGTTTCTGTGCTGTGATTTGATCTAAAACCTGATTGGAATTTTTCAAGGATACTGTTTTCGTTGAGGAAGGTATTTAACTGATTGCAAACAACTTTTTCAAGTACTTTGCTCAAAAAAACGATAGATTTGATATAGGCCTGTAGTTGCTCAGATTGGTATGGTCAAGATTTGACTTTTAAGTAAAGGTTTCACAACAGCGGTTTTAAAAGCAGTTGGAAATATACCTGTTTCTAATGAGGTATTTATTACCTTGAGAAAAAAGAGAGCTAAGCCATCATATACTTTTTTGAGGAATGTAGTAGGGATTGGATCTAAAACACATGTTGAGGAGCCGGTTTGAGTTATAATTTTACCAAGCTCAGATTGAGTAATAGTGCTAAAGGACCTTAATTTTGGGGGCTGTTTTTGGGTGTACTATCAAACATATTACTTGTGTTACCAATAGCCTCCCTTATAGAAATGACTTTGTTTTTTGAAGAAGTCTGCAAATTCTTCGCGATCTTAGAGAGGATGCCTGACTGAGTGTATCAAAAGGTGTTTGATGCAATAGCCTATCAATGGTAGAGAACAACACCCTAGAGTTTCCACTGTTTTCAGCAATTACCTTAGAGAAGTGGTTCCTCCTCTCATTCGAATAGCTCTATTATAATTTGCAATTTTTTCTTTTTAGAATAGCACGGTGAACCTGTAACTTAGTTTTTCTCCATGTTCTCTCAGCTTTCCTACATGATCTTTTTAGATCATGGATATTTTCGTTCATCCAAGGTGTCAGTTTGCTACAGGGCTTTTTTTTAGTCTTTTAAGGGTGCCACTCTGTCAAGCAGAGCCTAATTCACGATTAAGAGCCTCTACCATTTGATCAATGGGATGATGTAAAATATCTAAATTTATGGAGTCTATAAGAGCTATGAACTGCTGTTCTGCTCTAATGTCCAAGAGTCGCGATTTGATTGCAATTTCGGGATGAATTTTTGGAGTATGTAGTACAATATTAAAAGATACACAATGATGATCAGACATATTTATATATAATCACATAGTGAAATTTGCTGACGACACAACTCTGGTGGGTCTCATCACCAAGGGCGACGAGACTCAATACAGGTTGGAGGTCGACCATCTGACCACGTGGTGCAGGGACAACAACCTCTTGCTGAACGCCAGCAAGACCAAAGAGATTGTTGTTGACTTCCGAGAGGTCACACCCAACACCTGCCACTGACCATCGACGGTGCTGTGGTGGAGAGAGCGAAAGCAGCACCAAATTCCTGGGGTGCACATCAGTGAAGACCTCTCCTGACCACCAACACTGCATCACTGGCGAAGAGCTCTCAGCCGCCTGTACTTCCTGCGGAAACTCAGGCGAGCAAGTGCTCCACCAGCCATCATGACCACATTCTACCGAGGCACCATCGAGAGCATCCTCTCCAGCTGTATCGCTGTGTGGGGCGGAAGCTGCACTGAATACAACAGGAAAGCCCTGCAGCGCATAGTGAACACAGCTGGAAGGATTATTGGTGCTTCACTCCCCTCCCTGAAGGACATTTACACCACCCACCTCACCCCAAGGCGACCAAAATTGTGAGTGATGCAAGTCACCCCGCCACAATCTGTTTGATCTACTGCCCTCTGGGAAGAGGTACAGAAGCCTGCGCCCCAAGACTACCAGACTCACCAACAGCTTCATACACCAAGCCGTAAGGATGCTGAACTCTCCTCCTCTCCCCCTCCACCCCTCAGCTACATAACATCCTGGACATTGGACCCAAAAATGGCCGCCTGCACTACTCCACTTGCACACTTGCACACTTGCACACTTGTACACTTTACAACTGGTGTTGTCCTGAAACACAACACTTCTGCTGCTCTTACATAACTTGCACCACTATGCCACTTTCTTCTTACTTAGGTCAAACAGAACTACCCAAGCCTTTTATTGGCCTGAATTTGCACTAGTATTTTTATTGACTGTCTATGCACAATTTCAACCACATTTTGCTGCTCTTATTTTTTCATTATTATATGTGCCCTCTTATTTACTTATTTACTTACTTTTTTTGTTTACTTGAATGTTATGTTTGTCTGTGGACCTAAATTGGTAAAATATGTCTTGTCTTCACCGTGGGATAGTGAGAAACGTAATTTTGATCTCTTTGTATGTCTGGAACATGTGAAGAAATTGACAATAAAGCTGACTTTGACTTTGACTTTGACTTTGATATTTATATCATTTACTGATAAGTCTGTGACTTCTATCCCTCTGGAAATGACTAGATCGAGGGTGTTGCCAAGGTTGTGGGTGGGTCCTGTAACATGCTGCTTTAGCTCTAAACTGTCCAACACATTAAGGAACTTACTGGCTTTAGCATCAGTTGTCTTATTGACATGAATATTGAAGTCGCCATTTACAATTATCCGATCATAGCTAGTGATGATGAGCTTACATAAGTTCAGAAAACTGGTCGAGAAAGCCAGTCCATAGTTTAGGAGGGCGGTATAAGGTTAATAGAAGTACAGCTGGGTCAGCCTTCAGAGTGAGGGCAATATACTCAAAGGAAGCTTAATTCGGGCCAAAGTTGACTCGTGTGCAACTATATTTGTTTGAGAGAATGGAGGCAATTCCACCACCTCGTTTGCCTTGTCTAATTGAGTGGTAGAAATTATAATTTGGGGGACAAGTCTCAACAAGAACAGCTTCGCTGTCTGAAGTCAGCCAGGTTTCAACAAGAAACAGAAAATCCAATTTTTTTTCACTAATAAAATCATTGATTGCAAAGGTTTTGGTAGTAAGTGCACCTATATTTAGTAAACCCATGTTAGCTGAAAATGCCTCTGGCTTTTGAGGAATGTAGGGGGGGGGGGCAGTGTGCAGCAAGTATGTAGAGGATGTGTGTTGGAGAAGATCCTGAAGACAATGTGTTGTGTATGTAGGGGCAGTGTGCAGCAAGTATGTAGAGGAGGCTTACTGTAGCAAGCAGTGTGCTGTATGTATGTGAAGTGATGACAGTGATGATGTAAGTGTGTGTGTTGGGGATGGGGGTGGGGGGGCAGAAAGGCTAGGCAATCAAGGACATGGGTAGATGGAGGAGAAATCAAAAATAATAAATAAAAAGTTCTATGGAGATGTGCAAAAGTTGGAGAAAGTCAGATGTGTGTGTGTGTGTGTGTGTGTGTGTGTGTGTGTGTGTGTGTGTTTTGACGTGTGATGAAATAGGAAAATAAATAAAAGGTCTGTAGCATAGGGAGAGGGATGTAAAAGTGCTAAAAGTCTTGTAGGTGTGTGTGTGTGTGTGTGTGGGGGTCCATGAGTGCTGAGTAGTGAATGAGTGCAAAGTCAGTATAGTGTGAGTTCAGAGTTGGGAAATGTTTGAGAGTGCTGAGGAGTGAATGTGTGCAAAGTCAGTATAGTGTGAGTTCAGAGTTCGGATGGCCTGGGGATAAAAACTTCTCCTGAGTCTCTCAGTTCTGGCTTTGTGACTACATAGCGTCTTCTTGATTTCAGCGGTAGGAATAATCCATTGTTAGGATGAGAAGAGTCCTTCAGAATCTTTTGGGCTCTTAGGAGTACTCTTCTGGAATAGATATCTTGTAGAGCAGGGAGTTGAGTTCTTATAGTACGTTCAGCTGAGCGCACTACTCTCTGCAGAGTACTACAATCTCTAACTGTGGAGTTCCCATACCAGGTGAT
The DNA here is from genome assembly GCF_017589495.1 of Alosa alosa. Taxonomy (NCBI): domain Eukaryota; kingdom Metazoa; phylum Chordata; class Actinopteri; order Clupeiformes; family Clupeidae; genus Alosa; species Alosa alosa. The sequence continues at coordinate 8,039,423 of NC_063206.1, read as the reverse complement.
GATGCTACCAGTTAGAACACTCTCAACCGCTGAAGTGTAGAAGGCCTTCATGATGGATGTAGAAACTTTGAATTTCCTTAGCTGACGAAGGAAGTAGAGTCGTTGTCTGGACTTTTTCAGAACATATTGAGTGTTAACAGTCCATGTTAAGTCTTCAGTAATGTGGACACCAAGGTATTTAAAACTTGTGACTCTCTCTACAGGTTGCCCGCTGATCATTAGTGGGGTGTAACTGTAGTTCTGCTGCTGCCTTCTGTAATCCACTACCATTTCCTTGGTTTTATTGATATTCAGTGTCAAGCTGTTAGATTGACACCACTGTGCCACCTCATCAACCTGATCCAAGTACAGCTGTTCATTGTTGTTACTAATCAGGCCCAGGATCACTGTGTCATCTGCAAACTTGATGATGGAGGTATGACTACTGTTGGCTTTGCAGTCATGTGCGTATATGTTGTACAGCAGTGGACTCAAAACACAGCCTTGGGGAGCACCAGTGCTGATGGTTAATGAGTCAGATGTCAGACCCCCCACTCTAACCACTTGTGAACGGTTGGTGAGGAAGTCAAATATCCAGTGACACAGGGTGGTGTTCAGTCCTAAGGCCTTCATCTTTGTGACCAAGGTGAGAGGTACTATCGTGTTGAATGCTGAACTAAAGTCAATGAACAGCATCCTCACATAATTCCCATTCCCCTCCTCCAGGTGAGGAGGAAGTCTCTTGTGAAGTCTCCAATTAATAGCTTGAATGTCATCAGCCTATTTTCAAAAAATCATCTGAGAAAAGGCTAGGCTACGTGGACATAGAGTTGGAAAAACTCAACCAGAATGTGTGGGTCTTGCTCCAAGGTCACACTGTTGGTTTCTTGTGATTTATCTTTTGTAGATTGTGGTCACATCAGGCAAAAATGTGGGGCTGGGCCTCATCTTCGACACCTAGCCGGGAAGCGAAATAACTTGTCTCACAGAATTGTAGACGTGCTGAATAGGGACTATTTCTCTCTTAATTGTCAGACTAGCCTACTTCATATCAACGGAATTCAGCCAAATGCTACGACCCATAGCTGAAAGGTAGGCTATGCCTTGTTTGTTCTTATGTGTATTGCATAGGCTTAAGCCTATGCGCGTGCAATAGTACGGTGTCTAGGAACAAGTCTAAGGAACAAGAATTTTTTTGTCTTAAAATTTTCACGATCCATTTTCACACTTAGATGACATCATCATTTATATAATGCATAAGTAAGACTGGGACTAATATCACTTGGGGGTCAAATGTGAGAAAACACTGGTAAAAAGGGTATTTTGCCTAATTTGTGGGTGCTGATTTTGAATATCATATTTAGCTGTTTTTTTGTTTTGTTTTAAACCTGCTAATTAGCATTTGTGGCCTAAAACTGGCCTCTGTAGGCAACGAGTGAATAGGGTAAAAATTTAACTCCTTGATATTCTTACTAGATGATTATTTATGTAGAGACAATATTTTTTTGCATTACAAGTTTTCTGAAAATATATGTTTTTGGATGTAATTTAACAATATCTCAGTAATTATGCACTAATTTGCATACATTTCAAGTACAAAAAAGAGACATCTGAATATTGGATAGATAACATTGAATGTAGTCAGGTTCAGGTTTGCCTTTAGAACGTTTTCTGGATTCAGAGCCTTAAAAGAACGGCTTGTTCAAGCGCCAGCCCTACAGTAGGTTATGCCGATTTTCGTCCCTTTATCTTAGAGACGGATGCGACGCAAGCCATGCAGGATTGGGGGCAGTTCTGTGACAGGAGAAGGATGGGTTACGGTGACCAATAGCTTTTTCTAGCCGGGGCTTGTGGCCAAGTGAGAGGAACATGTCAAATTATAGTGCCATAAAACTCAAACTCCTTGCAGTCAAGTGGGCAATCACGGAAAAAAAAGTATTACCTGGGGCCACTTTTCAGCCCGGGAGTTTCAGGCCCAAGACCCACTTTTTTAGTGGTGGTGGAAATTGGATAAATAAGGCAACATTTCAGCTCTTACTATCCTGTAGTTTTTATTATAGGCTAATATTCCACTATTCCACAAGGATAGGTTGATAAGTTAACAAAAACAGGAAGGAAGAAATAAAGCATTTGAAATGTATCCCACATTCCACTAAGAGACTACTGTATTGTTTACATGTTTTTTTCTGCATGGGTCAGCTATCATGTTGTTGTTCGGTGATTTGCTCCTTTACTACATCCACTTCTGAGCAAACGACCCATATAGGTTGATTATGTAGCCTACTGCTGTCATAGCCTACTGTTCTTTCTTCCATAAAATAACTTTAATTCATATGGTTAACTCTATTATCCTTTCTACTTGTCCCTACAGTCATAGTTAATTTCGGGCTCATCATTTTCAGCGGGGGACTGGCTGATCTGCTTCTCAGGCTACTTTTGTTTTTAGGCCTATAGGCTACTGCATACACAGATCAAGCTTGAGTTTTGTTATCAATATTTGCATAATATTTGCAAAGTCTATGAATAGCCATATTGGATGATACCAAAATGCTAATATTTTAATTCATTTAATATGTTACTTGCGAATAGGTTGACAACGCTATAACGTCCAGTAGGTTATTAGCCCAATTACGCCGTTATAATCATGGCTATCTCTCTTTACCAGTTGCCACTTATGTCTGTCCTCTTCAAAAAAAATTGGTAGCATGGCACATTTGGCATTTCCCTCCAAAACTTTTCGTCGTTTTTACCTGGCCTTTTCAGTCCCTCATGGCATCTTTCTACTACCCATCCTCCCTGACGCTTATCAATTCGAATTCGCCTGTTTGATGCACGAGGCAGGTGTTCCATGTAGCCTATGCTCTTTGTGTTTCTGTGTTCCAAAAGCCAAATAACTATACTTATTTTAAAAACAAATTATACAATAATAACTTCTATGGGATAATCAGTCATCATCTGTATGTGTAAAAAAAAAAAAACAATGTCCTTTTTCAACATAATTTTATTTTTTGTTAATTTGCATTTCATCAATAATATAATTAATGAAAAATCAAAACACAACACTGCCATTTCTATGGCTGAAAACAGACTTTTTCTTTAGCTTTTCTGGTGGTGACTTTCCTAGCTTGTCATGCACTATGTGATTTTTGTGTTTTTGTGTTCCAAAAGCATGCTGAAGGAACTCCCCACTATGAGTGGAGGTGGGGTGGGGAAGGGCTGTGCTGGGAAGACATTAGGCCTCTGGGCCTTTCTGCTGGCACCAGCCAAAGAGCTGTGATGCTGAAAGATTCAATATTACAGTGAGTACTTAGCCTGACGTTGTCATACTCAAATTCTAGTCAGAATATGAGTCTGATACTGCTCCATTGGGACGTAATTATGGGGCGTGCTTCAACCGATCCAGGGGGGGAATGCCTCTGCACTCAATTGGATAGACCTAACCAATCAGAGCAACAAAATAGCTTACCATGAGGTGTAGGAAGAAAACACACGAACCATCCTTCTGCTCCTATATCCCCTCCGTTTTTAAAATAATACTGTTGAACAGTGATATGCTACAAACATGTTAAACAGCTGGGAAAGGCTGTCGCAAATCCCTCGAACAGGTGGTCAATCAGAGATTTCAAACGAACGAGGGAACATGTCGCAATGCAACAGCGCTGTTTTCCCTTGATGAAAGTGAAACCACCAGTTTTCGCACATCTCAACTTTGGCCAAAGTTTTCAGAAATAATCGTTTTCAGTGATACAAACTCATTAAATAATATGAATTTTCCATATGGTCTTAAAGGGGAACTTGGCAACTATTTCAACGTAATAAACCCGTTTAGAAATCATTTAGATGGTTAAATGACCTGTTCCGGTGAAAATGGTGACTTTTCCCGCTGCCCCTAGCGTCCCCAGGCGGAAAACCAACCTTGCAACATTGAGACTACCCTCCCGGAAAGAGAAGTGAGAAACAAGAAACTTGTTTTAAATCGTGTTTCTTACCTTGTAACATCCACATTGTCTACCGAACTTATGCTAAACGTTTTGCTAGCTTGTAAACAAATCCATGTGCTTTATCATTACCCTTTTCCACAGTTTGAAATAGCATAATGCACAATTTCTCCAGCAGAGGGGGAAATCCTGCCAAGTTTCCCTTTAAAAGCCATGTATCCTTCTAGCCACAGCGTTTTTGTTTCAAACATAAGCCTAATCTAAGCGTGCTCAAATGACGTGATAGACCAAGCGCTGTTGCTCACCTGTCCATCATTGTAAAGCCTGATTTGATTGGTCCGCCTGATTTAGGGCGAGCATACTTGCCCCACAATGGAGCAATGCCAGAAACTTCCCGTGGGGCGGGACTAAGTTCGGAATGGCACCCAGGCTAGTGAGTACTAATATACAGACTACAACACTGGATACAGTTTACAGTGGTCATTACAGGATCTTCCAAAGTTTACACATCAATTTTTTAATTAACTCAATTTTTCCCCATTATCTGACTGCAAAGAATGTATATAGCGGCATTTTCGGTCTGCGAGTTTGCATAATTTCTTGATTGTACATTTATTTATTAAAATTTGGGATGTATCTGAATACTGCATCATATGAGTAGACAAACTACACATGATCAGCTCAGATGCTTGAACAAAAAGTCTTGGATTTCTTCAGGTTTTGGATGGCTAATATTCCTATCAATTTTCCAGAGAATTGTAATGCTGTCCTGCCTCTCTCAAAAATGAACTTGGATTTCTACAACCTTCAATCACAACCTTCAATCACTACAATCACTACAGCTGCCTATATGACAAGACATACAGCGCAAAATCAGTTCAGTCCATGCTGTGATAGAAAGACTGGGATATCATCAAATCTCGGTTGGCAACGACTAACTGACTGGAGAATTCTGATGCTGTCCTGCTTCTCCCAAGAATGAACTTGGATTTCTACAACCTTTTTGTGGTAATCACTGGATTCCAAAGGCAATTTTTTAAACCAATTAAGGTGTTTTGCATATCTGGAGTATAACAGCTGTAGACACTTAGGTTCGAGGGCGTCCCTCTTACTGAGAAGATCCTCATATATCTGATCTGCTTTCTCGATGTTGCCTGATTGAGCGTATAATCCTGCAATATTCATTTTAAACTCCTCTCTGTATGGGTAAAGGCTGATGACCTCTTCATAAATGTCAAGGGCTTTCCTCATCAATTCCTGATCTATGTTCCCCCGTGATTCCAAAATTTTCCTTCTATAACAATGAGCCAGCTGCTTTTTGGTTCCTTTTTCTGATGGGTATTTCCTCACTACCTCTTCTGCTAATTGTAAACCTCTATCCGATGAATCATATACGCGGAAGAAATGGAGAAGATCTCCAAGGCCATCTTGATTGGGTTTTATCTGTTGGACTAGTTTTTCGGCCTCTCTCGTAGTCTCTTCTGTCTTCTGGCCAACCGCTGCCAAAGCAACCAAGTAGAGAGCTGACATGCGAAGATTATCTGGATCCATTGTCTTTGCACGTTCAATTTGCTTTATAATTTCTTCATTCAATTGTTCATTCCCTATACCATAATAAACTTTATACTTGGCCATTGCAAGGCCTACGTGCCACTCTTTCCTATCTGGGTCTCCTCTCAGAGCCATTTCAAAGTTAGCTACAGCTTGCTTTTTCAATTCATACTCAAACTTCACCTGAGTCCAGCCTTTCTCCCCATATACCTCTGGATGCAGTTCACACCCGGGAGGTGCAGGGAAATCCTCCTGGAGCCGGGTCACTTCCTCCAGACAAGCGTGGCACTCCGGCAGCTCCCCCAAATGGTAGTACACCCAGACCAGGTTAGCCTGGTTGACCAGCAGACGAGGTCCTCTGCCCTCCGGTTCTCGCTCTTTGAGAGCCACCTCAGCCTGTCGAGGTGTGCCAGTGCCTCCCCATGGAGTCTGTGATGTGGTAGACGATGTAACCCAGCAGGTTGTACAGGTGACCCTCCCAAGGACAGCCACCACCTTTACGAACTTCCTCCAAATACTCCCTCAGACCTTCAACACGTTGCCCCTTGCTGCCACTGAGGTTCCAGGTGAAGTGGCACTCAAGGCTGTCTAGCTTTCTCCTCAGAGGAGTCTTGAATGAGCTATGGAGAGAGAGAGAGAGAGAGAGAGAGAGAGAGAGAGAGAAAGGTGTTATTGTATCAGCCATTTGATCCTTATATAATACATGGATTACTAGTTGCATTTGTTTTAAATATAGACTTATGTTTAATTAAATGGTTCTGATAAGATAGTCTCGTAAAATACTTACTCCATGATGGCTTTCAGTAGTGTGGTCTAGTGTGTTGAAAGAGTATGTGTTGTGCTCTCCAAACAGCTTCTTTCAAGTGTTTAAAGCTTTCAACAAACCTCCAGTATATATTGGCCCTCACCTTATCTAGTAAGGTCTAAAGTCTATTGCTTATCAAAGTGATCACGTAGGCCTCCCAAAGCATAATTACATCATTACATCATTATAATTACATCATTACATCATCAACAAATCACCAAAATGTTATTATCCCCCCATTGGGATAACACATTTGACTTGACTTGACTTGAAATACTGTTTAATGCTTACTGTTTGCTTTGGGTTTTGGGTCTTTTATGGGTGAAAATAAGCAGTTGAATTCACATTGATGATATACTTACTGTATATATCACTGAGTCTTTCTTAGCCACAGCCAGGCGCACCTGCAGGTGTACGTCCGTACGCACTGTGCGCACCATCAAGCTACTCAACAACAGAAAATGTCCCTTGTGTGTGTGTGTATTCAGGAGGAGAGAGAATACGCACGCAGACACGCAATAGGCTACTTGTTGTTTTCTTTTACTCGGCTATTTATATATGGTTATCAGCACACAATGTTGAGCTAATTAACTAACTCAATACTCATCATGGATATCACAAGTTTAAACAACGAAAACAGAAAGGATGGAGGCAGCAAAGCTAGGAGTTATTCCAGATGGGCAAGAACAAGGTAGGCAATTGGTGTGCTTGTTAGAACGTTAGACTGCACTAAAGCCAGACGTCACGTTACGCTAGAATAAAGCTAAAGGTAACTTTAGCCTGTTCACGAGTGAATTTTTTTTTTGGGGTGATGGGTGTGCGTACCGTAGCATTAATTCCTGCAGGCGCCCCTGGCCACAGCTATGTTGTGGCCTTTGACTATAGGCATATCTGAGTAGTAAAAGCCACATTTCTGTCATGTCTGACCTCTGACCTTAAGTAAAGAGACATGAATAAACAAGTTCCTTTAAAATATAGATTGAGGAATAGAGAGAAATTGCAGAGAAGAGAAATTAAAACAGCATGATGAAGCAACAGGTGTATGTTCCTTCTCTTTATAGAATCATGTAAGCTATTTTGAATAACAACATCCTTTCTAATGAAGGGACACAGTGCTGAATTTTTCACTATCAAAAAAATAAACTGTTAATAACAAACCTATTAAACACTTGATGTTTAAAGACCGTGTAAGGAGAACGTCTCTTCTGCCAAAGTGCACCACATACAACACCCAAAATATGACATTAAAATAGCCTGTAGAATAAACATCGTCATGCACCTCTGTCAAGTGCACAGGTGTGAGCGTTCGTCTCGGGATAAACATTTGGACGTCATCCCCTTCAATTAATGGGCTATGGGTGCCTTGAAAGCAATGCATTTGGATTGTGTCAGAATCAAGCCCAACATGCATTGCTTGGAAGCCCCCTCAAACGAGGTCAGGTTTACCATATTTACTGCGCATGTGATTCAATAGTAAATCACGATATATTGAAACTGAGCTGATCGAAATGTCCTCCTGGGTTGCGGGAGATGATGACACACTGAGTTTCCACTTCTTGTCCCTGCTCTGTCCTTTTTTCTCTAAAGAAACTTCTGGTATTCATTTGTCCTTCTGTACACTTATTTCGCTATAGGTAGTTAGTAGAAGCACGAAACAGCAATGCGTAATAGCGTAGAGGAGAATTGAAATTGCAACATTTTGCAACAAATGATTCTAAACCTGCCCAGATCACGTCAGATTTTCTTGCGCTGCCGTTAATGCACACAATGGACACAAAACACAAAAGTCTCTTCTACGGGGCTATTTATTTCATTCACGATTAGAGTTTTTGTTGTTGTTGTTGTTGACGGCCCATAGATCCGGGGCTATCCTCAGAGGATCCGGGGCTATAGCCCCGAATGCCCAGGTCTAACGACGCCACTGTAGTCTGGTCTATTCCGTCAAGTTGAGATCTCAGTAGCATTGTAAGAAACTCTGTGAGGCTACATCTGGTGATAACGTGCGTTCTAGGGTATCTGACAACGGGAAATTTAGCCACTCTGAGCATGCCATGCAACTTAATAACCTGCGCATTGATTTCTCATGCCGGGACACGCCCAAACGTTGATGGAGCGCTAGTGTTATTCGTGGAGGACATGGCAATATACTGAAACCACTTGGAGCCACGATTGCCATGTAACCATCAACCTATTCCGAGCAAACATTGTTTTGAGGGGAAAAAAACTGTTTATTCTCGTTTGGTGCACGTCTGCTGGGTATGTCTACAAAAGGTAAGCAACAGCAGCATATAAGATATATCCAAGGGGGAGCCTAATATATTCCATGGCCCGGTAGAAAAAAGCTGTACATCATTGCATTAAGTGGTAAATAACTGGTAGCAGTCAATGACCTTAGCATAAAAAAGAGAGATGTGGGCTATCGGATGGGTGCCACCTCGCCTGTGCAAATCCAAAGACATCTTTGTGGGATTGGGGGGATCACCGCATGCAAACTGGTCTTTATCACTGTTGCAATGCCATCAGAATGTAATAGGTTGTAATTCGATGAGGATTGTTGATATTGTTTTACCAGGCACGTTTGGCATGGCACATCTGCCTGGTGTATGCTACTTTTATGACCTCCTGTAGGCTACTTATTATGTCTTCATCCAAGTAATGGTGTTAATACTACAACTGAAACTGAAGCAGAATGAACGAACGAACGAATGCATCTGTTTAGTAGGCGACTAACGTTATCTTGCTTCTGAACTCTAGAACTTAACGCCTAAGCATACTACTGCAAGTGATGCCGAGACGAGGAGACTTCTCAGTTCTCACCAGCAGATGGTGCTATCGGAGTAGCCGGTTGTGTCCAATAACTTGGTAACATAGCAGAAAACTCTGAAATAGCTACGAGCTGAAAACACACTCACTTCACTGTTTGTGTGAGTGTTATCCAAAGTCAACGTCAGAAATATGTTGGACGTAGTAAAGGTGACATTTTGTCAATATTATAAAACGTTTTTATATAAATATCTGAGAGAGGCAGACTAAAAGGCAAACTGAATTTAGCCAACAACCAATTGTTTGCATGCTTCAAGGGCTTTGTTTTGACATCTTTGTACTGACATCTGACACTTATATTTTGTCTCCTCTTGAGTAGGCCACCTTGGCATGGTGTGGTTGGCATCCTTGGTTGAGTTATGGTGTTTGGAATGTTTTAACTGGTCTATAGAAACTCAGCAGATGAACTGACAGAAACCTGTATTCCTGCAGTGCATAACTGTGGTCAGCAGGTTTCATAGAGACAGAGGGCTTACCCTGTGCACTAGTGCCTGTTATCCTTCTATGAACCCAAGAGCTTGGATGTGTGTGGTGTCATGCAACTGTAGAGGGGACAACATGGTGCCATTTTAGTTGCAGTGTCTATTAGGAGAAAAAAAAATAGTTCTAAGTTGCACTGGCATAATGGATTATAGCGTTTTTGACAAAATGCAAGTGCACACACACACACACACACACACACACACACACACACACACACACACACTACATCACAATATAATTGTTTTGCATTGAATCTCTGCCAAGTGCCTTAAGATGAAAATCTCAAAACAGACTCATGCAAAAGCCCTTTCAGAGATTGCATTACTGACACAGATGTTCATTTTTTGTTCCCCCGTCCGTCGCAAACAATGTTCCAGAGGATTTGTGTGTTGGCTCTCTGACCATCCCTCCATATTAAAATAGGACCGTCTTCCCCAAGGCCCTGGAAGTAGAGGAAGTGAGAGGCTGGAATGAATGAGATTTGAAATATGGTTTAATAGTCAGAAGCTGGGTATAGCTTTACAGTGGAAATTGCAATGGAAGGGAAGAATGCTTGTCATTTCCTAAGAAGGAATTTACATCAGTGGGTTAGCTGTTTTTAAAAACAGGCTATCAGGGTTCAGACTGCTGTGCATCTGTTTGGTTTACACCGCCTGGACGAACCTAGCTCAGTAAAAGTTGGTATGCAGCTTCAGGTCTCCCCTTAAGCCCCTCAAAAAGTCAATTTCCTCAAATAACAGCTGCTGTTACCAGAAACATTTTGGTATTTGGATGCACTGATTGAGAAATTCTGGGCCGATAGCAATGTATAAAAT
>NC_063206.1:8011529-8024029 GCF_017589495.1 Alosa alosa | reverse complement strand
GTCTTCTTGTACTTTGGCTGTTTAGTATTAGTCTGATAGACAGGTAGTTTACTTTTATTTGTAAGAATAGCTCCTGAGCTTCTCCGAAACCATAATCACAATCCTGATCTTTTTTTCTGATCTCATTTTGGTAAAAAACAATCTTACATGAAACTGCACAGCTGGATTTGCTATAAATCTCCCAATAGTAACCCACTAAGGGGTTCACTTTGATTGTAAGTGGACAGATGTGACATTTGACATTGTGGAAATTAAAAATATGAAAGAAACAATTTATTTATATATATTCATCCTCACATCCTCCATCTATATATTCCTTCTCATCCTCAGGGCCCCTGACCTGAGCAGATTATTGAGAGCATGCCTTTTTCACTCTTCGTTAAGCACACAAGTATCAGAGCTTCCCATCAGGTAGGCATCAACTGCCAGGCTGCAGTGTTTTTGTCTGCGGTAGTCTTGTGCCAGTGCCACTTGAACGTACACAGAGGATAATTGTGGTGATTACATCACCTTTAATCCTCTTACGGTCAACGCAAGGATCTTGCTGAACAGGCTGATGAGGTGCATGCTGTAATCTGCTCCTTGCCTTTTTGCTCTGTGGTTGTAGTGTAGAGTGTGTTTTCGTTTCTCTCCACCTGTGGAGCACGTCATGTGGCGGCTTGCGTTTGCTGTGGATGTTTGGAGTCGGTTTATCGCTGAACTCTGGAATCTTAAAGCGCTTCGATGATGGAAGCAGTGTCACTCGACTGCGCAAAGGACGCAGATCGCTTCCACGGTCCACGGAATATCTTGCGTTTGTGATCTGCCATCTGCCGTCCCTTGTGATCTGTAATCTGCTATCCCTTGGAATATTTTACAGGAAGGAAGTTCTTGTCTGGTGGACTCGGTGCTGGAAGTAGGAGGGAGGGTGTCGCAGGAGGCTAGTGCAGGGAACGTACCTGCCTGTGTGTGAAAGTGACTGACATTTAGCAGTTTTACTTTTGCTTTTATCCGAAACGACGCAGACTTGAATCTGACCGAGCGATTGTCTGGTGGCAACACTGCCACTGCTCCACCTCCACCCACCTGCGTGTGTGTGTGTGCATCTGTGTATGTGTGTTTGTGTGTGTGTGTGTACGTGTACGTGTGTGTGTCTGTAGGTGAACAGGGCTAGCCCTGAGTCTATCTGAGTGTCCACCTTAAGCCATGCCGTCCCTCCCTGGACTCAACAGCCTGGGCAAACTGTGCGGCTCTAACCGGAGCCAGGAGGTGGAGCACAGCCATGTGAGGCGCCGCAGCTCGGTCAAGCGCATGTCCATCATCGAGGACGGACATGTGGCTGAGGTGCTCTACCTCATTCCCAAGCAGTCCATGATGCAGCAGCTGCCCTTCCTCAACCCTGACGAGTACTACCTGAGTGAGAGACTCACCGATGTCGTGCCAGGTACGGTAAGAGGGTGTGACGCTTTAGCTGGGGAGGTGAGGGGGGGTGGCTTCTTGTCTCAGGTGCAGGTTCTAAGCTTCTGTCATGGTTATTCTCTCTCTGGTATGCCAGGAGGGTATGGCGCTTAGAGTGGGGTTGTGCTGTAGGGTCCTTGTCATATAAAATGCAGGTTTTACACCTCCTGTGCTGGTTATTCCCTCGCTGGAATGATAAGAGGCTGTGGAGCTTTGAGGGCAGTGTGTGTGTGCCTTTGAGGGCAGTGTGTGTGTGCCTTTGAGGGCAGTGTGTGTGTGTGAGAGCTTTATTTGTATAGCACCTTTCATACACAGAATGCAGCTCAAAGTGCTTTACAGTTGGATCATGTAACACAACAATAGAAAAGAGTCAGTCATTATCAGTCATTGCAGATTATATACCTTTATTGCAGATTATATACCTTGATACCTACTGAATGACCTGTCTTCAGCTCTTGTGTCTGTGTGTGACAGGATCTCAGCATGTCTCTGAGGTGTCGGTGGTCATTTTAATCAGTGCTTGACCATTCCCTCTGGAGTGGACTACAGTATGCACTTTTGCTGTTTTTGCATTCTGATGTTGTGGCGCTGCCACTGTGTCTGTCAGTGTGGGCTGTCAGAAAGCTGTCAGACCAGAGCTGTTTGAATACGGGATGGACTTGATGGGGCTTAGATGCTTTGAATGGCATTACTGTCAATGAAAGAAATCAGATGTTTAATTGTGATGGGCAACCATTAGCCGGCTCCTCCTCTGTTATCATCTAATGTGTAATTGTGACTTAGTATAGGATACAAAAATAAAGTTCCTAAATGGTTTTAACATTCTCACAACTGTAAACTGAAAATGAATACACACTAATACAGTTTTCATGAATATTTATGAAATTTAAGCACGGCATTAAACTACAGTGAACTAATGCAGCATTAATTACAGCCATACATTGTAGTGGGGGAACCTCACACAAGGTTTTGCTATATGCTTTGATATTGTATGGAAAACAGGTTAAAACAAATTGATATTGTGTAAATAACAATCTTTACAGTAGGGACAGATGTATTGTTACTGCCACAGTTGGCTTGATGCAGAAAGCTGATGTGCAGGTGGATGTAAAGAGATGATGTCTTGTTGATTGGATGAAACAGATTCATTTTATTTCACTTGAGAGGTAATTACAGGCAATACATGCTGCAATATACTGTGTGTGTGTGTCTGTGTGTCTGTGTGTGTCTGTGTGTTTGTCCTTAATGGACCTTAAAGGAATTATCCGGAGTAAAATGCACTTTAGATCGATTTACGGATGATTGGGAGTACATACGTTGAGTTGACATCCAAATCATGTCATTCGGATGTGTTTTGTGAAAGTTCGATGTTACCGTTTTTTAGTCAAAACTTCGTTAGCGGGGAAGTGAGAAGGGCATATTATTTCGCCGCTACAAAACACTATTTTTATACCTCTTCTACAGTTCCAAACAACATTGCACTTACGTGGTAGTGAGTAGAGGGTCCCTAAAGCCAAACCGAAGTATCCCGAGGTCTTTATGTTGGAACTGTAGAAGAGGTATAAAAATAGCGTTTTGTAGCGGCGAAATAATATGCCCTTCTCACTTCCACGCTTAACAGCTTTGACTAAAACGGGTAACATCGAACTTTTCAAACACATCCGAATGACATGATTTGGGATGTCAACTTTGTACCCCAATCATCCGTAAATCGATCTAAAGTGCATTTTACTCCGGATAATTCCTTTAAGTAAACAAATTACCCCAAAAGAGACTGAATACTTCCACAGAGACGTGCTCATTTAAAATCTTATATAATTGAAAACTTGTGATGGGATTTGGTTTAACTCTAAGCCAGGGGAAACAAGCAAAAGCTCCCTGTACATGAGGATTACTGCCCAGTGCCGACCAGCACACATCTGACATGTACACATGTGCACACACACAATTCTAGCCACGGCAGGGGGAATGATGGGAGATCGACGGATGTCGACGGATGCCCTCACTGCTCCCCGAGCGCCGCTGTTGTTGCAGGCAGCTCACTGCGCCGGGATTAGTGTGTGCTTCACCTCACTGTGTGTTCACTGTGTGCTGAGTGTGTTTCACTAATTCACGGATTGGGTTAAATGCAGAGACCAAATTTCCCTCACGGGATCAAAAGAGTATATAAACTTATACTTGAAGCGTAAGATATATTTTAGCTTTTTGTGACTCTCGCCCTCTGCCTTATGAATGAGTGTTTCAGTATAAGTACGTATACTATATATACTCTTTTGATCCCCTGAGGGAACTTTGGGCTCTGCATTTATCCCAATCTGTGAATTAGTGAAACACACACTAACTTAGAGCAGTAAGCTGCCTGCTACAACGGCGCTCGGGAAGCAGTGAGGGGTTAGGTGCCTTGCTCAAGGGCACTTCAGCCGTGGATGTGGGCATGGGAGATCAGTGCTCAACCACTTCCCTGGCCCACAGTTTTCCTACTGGTCGGGGATGGAACCGGCAACCCTTTGGTTACAAGCCCGAAGCCCTAACCAGTAGGCCACGGCTGTGCCCCAGAACCAGAACCATAGCGAAATATAGGAACCATTCCATGCATATGAAATATGCCCTCTCACATCACTTTAACAGAAATCGCATTATTGACCAGGCGTCCGTCACTGAGTCTCATCACAGCACGGTTGCCATGTGTAAATCTGTTAGATAGACAATGCTTCATTAGCTGGGCCTTCATGAACACAATTGACAGATGGAACACACTACCAGTTCCTACCAGAGCCGGGGCGTTCTTCTCTACTTTCAAAAAACTCCTTTAGACCCAGTTCTTCAAAGAGTATCTTTGCACTTACTGTACCACCTGATTAGAACTGACACTTGACTGTATGGAAGTAGCATTCACTGCTGCACTAACTTGTCCATATCGCACTCTGCCATGATTGTTTCCCTTGTTGAGAGTCGCTTTGCGTTAAAAAGTGTCAATTGTACTATTGATTGTTACCTAAGGCCTCCTCTGCATTGTAGCTTGACTGTTATTCCTCATTTCTGTAAGTTGCTTGGGATAGAAGCGTCTGCTAAATGAATGGACTCTGATTAAGATTGCTATGGTTCTAGATTGTTTGTAAAGGGAAGTATTTATTTTTGCACCTTATGTCAGCTGGTTGGCAAAACTCTAGCTGTTGATACCCATGTCTTGTTCAGTTCTAGGACAGCACTTGTTTGATGCTTGATCTTTCTCACTTGCTTCTTGTTGTCAACAAGTAGTGTACAGTAGACTTTTGTGCATATTTCATTTTTTTGAAGTGAAAGCCTTAACTTGGCAAAAATTCATTACAGTGCATTTACAGTACATACAGTACAACTTACATAAGTTAAGATGAAGTTGCCCTGGCAGGAATGTATGTATGTTTAGTTACTGTATACACAGGACTAAATGTTACACTTATTTCCTTCTTAATATCACAAGTCAACCTGGACTATTTATTATAACATCTCAGGGTGCATTCGAGTCACCAATTCATACTTAATACCTCATCCAACAGTAATTGGACACCTTTTGTGAGAACTAATAAGCATGCTTTTACTTAGGATCCCAGTAGTTATGCAAAGGTCCTCGGATCCCTGGGAGGGTCTTTGGTCTGACAGAGAAACACACAATGAAGGAGGCGTGTATATATTAGGTGCCAGTCTTTGGTCAAATCCTTCAATCAGTCTGTTCAAATAGGTCTTGTTGTGTCAGCCAAGTGACCATTGTACCCTGATGCATCTAATTGGATTACAAAGGATTTCTCACAAGGATATATATATATATGAGGATTAAAAGGTCATTTGAAGCTATGCTCATGGAAAAGTGTTGTGATTGGAATTCCCCTCTGAAACATGCAGGGATGGATTACTGCACGGGCCTACCGGGCCCAGGCCCAGGGGCCCAAGGGGTCAGGAGCCCAAGCCCAAGCCTTTGCATGGAATCATTGCTTCAATATCAACAAATCAGGATGTAGGCTATGAATCTGATTGAATTTAGTATTGGCCATCCCCAAAATGCACCAGAATACAGGAAATCAAACAAATTAAAAATTTTCTGGGGGAGGACCCCCAAACCCCCCCCTCCCACATATACGACAATTAATGGGGGGCCCTTAATACATCTGGGCCCAGGGGCCCGAAAGTTCATAATCCGCCCATGGAAACATGGATTAGTGAATGCATGAATGAATGAATGATGTGATTGTGATATTTCTGATGATACTGTTGAATGATATCATGACTTGCTCTTCACCTTTGGATAGGTACCGGTAGGCCCATAGCTATTCTCAGTCTGAAAGAAAGGGCACATCTTTGTATTTCTACATTTAGAAGCTCTTGAGTAGCAAGGAGAAATATGCTTAAGTGCTCTTGAGTCTTGCTGCATATGTCTGAATATAGTCTTCCAAACTGGGCCTGACTCCTGAAATAAGTAATTCCTGGCTTAGCTGCAGCTCAAATTTGTTGAAATATATCAGTCACCATCAGTTGAAATCTTCATTGCTTGCCAAATGCTGTTCTTCAGCTTTTTGATTATATAGCTCAACAGCCAATCAGTTTGCACCCCTCCCTTCTGAACTCCTGAAGCAATGTTGTGATTGACTAATTATTTGTATGGTATAGCTCCGAGACACTATTTCATTTCCATTTGCAGAGCCAGGAATGTGTAGATCACTCGAGTTTTGCTTTAAAGATATCCAATGCATTTTTTAATTTTTTTATTGCTGCACGGCTCCCCCTTCAGTTGCGGAGTATATTTTAGAGCTGGGGGACCGTGAGGAGCAATACACTGTATCTGACATAAAGTGATTTGGTTTACAATCTCAGTGGCACCTCCAAGAACCTACAACTTAAATTATACCGGTTACCCTTCCTTTTGTGGTCCCCTAATTAATAGGTACAAGTGCAGTGCCCGTTCAAACATGCTATTCCTGTAGTCCAGTTACATGTCTGTAGGTAGGCCTGCTTTAAAAATAGGATGATAGGGGAAAACATAATTCCAGGTAAGCATTCAATAATGAATACAGATAATATAATAATATAATAAAAGAGAGCAGAATTTAAGCATGGCTGCATGTGACATTTTTTACAAATCAAAATGACATAATCCTAACAGCTGTTTTGAGTCAAGGCTATATACTTAGCCTATTGAATAGCTTGATGATAGAGAAAACAAACCATTTTGTGGAATGATGCATCATCATATGAAATTTGCAACGTGTGACTCAAAAACAGTCTCTGGTGGCCTACAGTATAAGTGACATCACACTCTGCCACTCGTTGCTTGTCGCTGGTTATGCTTTGCATGTGTGGCATTCTGAGACGTTCTTTAATTCCGGACCATTATCGCTCGTTTCAATTTAGAACCTTGCAGTTGGAATTGTCGTTTGCTTATTCAAAGTCTAAAGACGTTTATTGCACATACTTTTTTACGTCATTTTGAAGAGCCACTGCATTGCCTACCTGTGTGTGTTGGCGTGTTGTTGCAAAATGAGTCATTTTATGCAAGCAAACCGCATACTGAGGGCCTTTATTGTTGAGGTCAGACATACCTTGCACTCGCTTAAGTTTTTACCCGTGTAACCTATACTGATCCAGTTCTGCCAAAGCCCTGCTTCTATCCTCACTGGTAGCTTACAGTACAGTGCTGTGTGGGAGGGGGAGTGGCTATAGCGGCGAAAGCCAATGTGTGCTTCTTTTACCGATATATTTAACGATATCTTTTGCATTTCTTATTCAAACAATGTCAAATTTGGCACTGCACTCTTACTCATGACCGTAGCAAGACGTATTGAAATCAGTCTGACAAACGAGCAGCGAGATATGCGTGCCACAGACACGCAAGGACACACAGACACACACACAGACACACAGACGCTTCTTGCTTTATAGATATAAGATAGATTTACCCTGTAAATATATAGTAAATTATAGTATATTACAATGATTTTTTACTTTTAACTGAGACATGGTTAGATCAAGCAAACAGTGTTGCTACTCTCATCGAATCAGCTCCCCCAAATTTTAGTTTTTTGAGTGCTACCAGAGCAAATAAAAGAGGTGGGGGGATAGCCACAATTTTCAAGTGCAATCAGTCATCATTTGGTGGCTTTACTTCATTTGCATATCTGTGTGCACGCATTAAGTCTTCTCCTCAGATTTTATTACTGACAATTTACAGGCCTCCAAAACATTCAGCTAAAGTTTTTCTTGAAGAGCTAGGTGAACTGCTATCAGTCATTTGCATAGAGTATGACTGTCAGGGGATCTAAACTTGCATGTGGATAATCCTGAAAACAATTATGCCAAGGAATTCAATGCACTAATCGTTACTTTCTCCCTAACACAGCATGTACAGGGGCCAACAAACTCTCTCGGCCATACCCTCGACCTTGTTATCACAAAGGGTCTCGATGTCTCTACAGCTGTTAAAGACCTGGCATTATCTGATCATTTATGCGTGTTCTTTGATGTGTCTATGTCCCCACACACTCAAAACACAGCTATAATGGTAAAAAGGAGAATCATAAATGATCAGACAAGTGCTCTCTTTGAGCAAGCACTTTCACTAAAATCAAGTCAATTGTCAGACTCTGTAGAAGACTTATTTGATCACTTCAATGCAAAAATGGCAAACATTATGGATGACATTGCTCCATTACAATTTAAGAAAGTTAAGGACAAACAGAAAGCACCATGGAGGCAAAAACCAGCAGTTAAACTTATAAAAAGAAAGTGTAGGAAGACTGAAACAAAATGGCGTAAATACAAACTTCAGATCCACTATGAAATCCATAAAGAGATGCTCTGCACATATAACTCATAAAATATGCAAAGCAAGACAGTCTTTCTTTTCTAACATTATCAATAGTTCAAATAACACTCGTATTCTATTTTCAACTGTTGATAAGTTAACAAATCCCCCCTCACAATTAGCGCCTGCACTTCTCTAATTAACTAATAAATGCAATGAGTTTTCATCTTTTTTTAAAGGTCAATTGGGTTAATAAGGGTTGATTACTGCAATGGACTGTTCACAGGCCTTCCTAAAAAGACTATTAAACAGCTTCAGGTGATACAAAATGAAGCAGATAGGATTCTAACAAAAACTAAAAGAACTGACCACATTACTCCAATTCTTAAGTCCTTGCACTGGCTTCCAGTAAGTCACAGAATTGACTTTAAAGTACTATTGCTTGTTTATAAATCAGTAAATGGAGCAGGACCTAAATACCTATCAGACATGCTTCAACAGTACACACCTTCTCGTCCTCTCAGGTCTCAGGTAAAAAACCTGTTAGTAAAACATACTGTTAGAACTAAACATGGTGAAGCAGCTTTTAGCTGCTATGCGGCTCAGCTCTAGAACCAACTTTCGGATGACATCAAAAAGGCCCCAACTGTAGCCAGTTTTAAATCTAGACTTAAGACCAAACTGTTCTCAGATGCTTTCTGCTAACTGCGCCGAGTTACAAATTCTGAATCTGCCTTGATAATTATTCTACCTTGTCTTTTATTACTTTTTTCTACTTTAGCCTTTGTTTTTGCGTACTAATTATTCTTTATTTTTAAATTATTTTACCTTGTGTTTTATGTTTTCTTTTTATTATGATCTTTACCTTTTGAAATATTCTTTGACTATATTGCCCTTCTATGCTTTTATTTGTTATTATTGTTCGGTTTTGTTTATGTAAAGCACATTGAATGACCTCTGTGTATGAAATGCGCTATATAAATAAACTTGACTTGATTTGACACAATTACCACAGGTAGACTGTAAGCAAATACAGAGAAATTAAACCTTAAATACTAAAAAAACACCCTGACTATTACCAATATTGTGCATTATTGGGTAATTACTACAGATAATACCTCTATGTAGATAAACACAGTGAAACTACAGTTAAAATACTAAGTTAATCCTTTACTATTACTCATTACTCTATTACTTCCTTTTGTGGTCCCCTAATTAATAGGTATTTACCCTGTAAATATGTAGTAAATTATAGTATATTATTGCACAATTACCACAGGCAGACTGTAAGCAAATACAGAGAAATTAAACCTTAAATACTAAAAAAACACCTCGACTATTACCAATATTGTGCATTATTGGGTAATTACTACAGGTAATACCTCTATGTAGATACACACAGTGAAACTATAGTTAAAATACCAAGTAAATCCTTTACCATTACTCATCGACTCAGATAAGAAGAGTTCCCTGTGGAGCCATAGTGTATATTCTGCATGTATTTATTCCTACTGCAGACAAGCTGGTAAAAGAAGCACTTTTTTTCTGGTGACCTTGGCATTTTGACATTTTGCCAGTATTCACACTTCATGTTCATTCAACTCCAGCATTTTGCTGCTTAGCCCATTTTGAGCTGATATGATGGCTAGATGACTCATCAGGCAGCGTCTGCATGGAGTTTTGAGAGCCCTCAGTAGACAGCGTGGAAACTCAAGATGATAACAGTATGTTTTCGTTTCACTGTATATTATACTGTATATTATATAATTATGATTTTTGTAATTGTTTAAAAAATTATTTTCATCATGATTTTTTGTTACAATCTCTAGCAGATGTAATGCAATCTTAAGCATATTAATCCCCCATTACATATTTCGTATTTTGTGGCAATAGCAATTACAGATCAGAAGAACATCAAGTAAATTGGTATATGTTATTAACAAAGACTTTTTATATTTGTGTGCGTAATATTTAAAACGTTTGTACAACAAATTTACTATATTGTTTGTGTATACTATTAGATTTAAAACCCAAATAATGTGTGTGTGTGTGTGTGTATGTATGTGTGTGTGTATGTGTGCGTGTGCGTGTGCGTGTGTGTGTGTGTGTGTGTGTGTGTGTGTGTGTGTGTGTGTGTGTGTGTGTGTGTGTGTGTGTGCATGTGAGATACCCATCCAGTGGTATGATGAGTCTGCATTTGTCACATGGCTGAGAGCAGCAGGAGGAGACTGCAGAGAAGGGAAGGGATGGGATGGGTGAGACCGTGACAGCATGAGACTCCAGCGAGGAGGGTGGGAGCGAGGGAGGAGGAGGAGAGGCAGGGGGAGGGGTGGAGAGAGAGAGAGAGAGAGAGAGAGAGAGAGAGAGCAGGGGATAGAGAACAGAGGGAGAGAGAGAAGCAGGCAGTCGGCACATTCCAGGTTGCTTTCCTGGCTCTGGATAACAGTCTCTCTCTCTCACTCTTTCTCTCTCTCTCTCTCTCCTCATCTCTTTCTCCTGGCTGACTGCTTCTGTTACGGGTCCTCACTCTCTCTCCCCTTCTCTCTGGTGCGGCTATCCAAGCATTTAAGGCAGCTGTGGGGCTTCTCTTTCAGACTACCTGACAGCGGATGGTCATGGTGAAGGAAAAAGGTAACGTACCGGTCCACGTCAGTCTGTTTGACTGCTAACAGGGGGGGTAATATGCAGAATGTCCCTCTGGGGTGTGTGTGTGTGCGTGTGCGTGTGTGTGTGTGTGTGTGTGTGTGTGATTTTTGGTACTGTAAGTTGGATGGAGTTTGGGTTTTGTGTCATTTGTCATTTGTGACGTGACAGAGTGAGCTTACTGCTCAGAGTTAAGCAGACTGCAAGTTAAATACTGAGATTTTTTACTCAGTCAGTTCCCGGTAAGCTATGTGGAAAGCTTAACGAAAGATCATCTCTCAAAAACATTCATACAACACTCACACATGCAGATGTTTTTTGTCAGGCGATTATTTGTAGTGTTGTTGTATCTCTGTCAGTATTCTGCGGTTGTTGTTATGAAATTGGCATGCTGCAATATTGTGTGTGTGTGTACGTTTGTGTGTGTGCGTGTGTGGACCAGAGGTTTGATGTGTCAACCCAGACTGCTGATTAGCTTGCGGTCACCTAAACCGGCCTCTGGGAGTGCCCCCCCTCCCATCTGGCCAAAAGCATGGTGTTGATGCTGATGTGTTTACACACTGAGCTTCAGCCTGGGTGCTCTGGTACCTTTCTGTGGTACGGTGGTTCTGTCTGGATGTTGAATGGGGCAGGGTAGCCCATGTAGAGTACTGCTGTTGCTTCCGCTGCTGCTGCTGCTGCTGATTGAGATGCACACACAGCCCTCAAGCAGCTGTGCTAGCTGCACGATCTCCTCTCCGAGCTCCCGCAGCCGTTGCCACGGCAACCGGCTCCAAGGTACTCCCCATTGTTGTCTGCAGTGGCCTCGTTTGATTTACAGCATCCCCAGAAAAAAGGGACCCCTCTCTCTTTCTCGGTCTCTCTCTCTCTCTTTCTGTCTGTCTCTCTTTCTGTTTTTCTCTCCCTTTCCCTCTCTTTCTAATTCACTCTCTCTCTATCTTTCTCTCTCTTTTTCTCACTGCCTACTACAGCAGGACTCGTCTGTTTGGAACAGTATGTTTACCATTGACTGTGGGCGGATTAGCTGTGTTTGTAAACAATGACACTCCCTTTCATTTTTGTTTGTGTGTGTGTTGTTAAATACGGATTTATATTTATGTTAACATATTTAACTGGTAATTTAATGTTGAAATATTAATTTTATTAATATGATATGGGAGGCGTGGACCATGTGTGAACCATGAACAGTAGAAGTGTGTCTGTGTCTAGATGTGTGTATGTGTCTTTATTTGGTTAGCTCAAATTGTTCATAGTTCATAACATGTATTTTCAATTGTAAAGGAGCACTTTTCTCTATGAAGTTTATGGATCTAGTTTACACATTGAAAAGTAGTATGTTGGTGCGCACATCCAAGGCAGGTGCTGGACAAAAAGTGCTAGGCTATCAAAGAGTGGATTGTCCGCACACTTGCTCCCATCAGGAATTTTTATCGATTTTCACCCATGTGTAACGTTTCGAGCTAAACGCTCTTCATCAGACTCTAGTTTACACATTCACACCTAAATAAAGAGCTGTGAAATGCTAATATACAGTATAGTAATATTTTTCAAATTGATATGGTGTGTTAGAATGTAACTAGTCCTCAAAGGGAAATTGCAAGTGTATTAAGGCAAGTGTACCACTAAACATCAACTCGTATTCCATAGA
>NC_063206.1:7994029-8009029 GCF_017589495.1 Alosa alosa | reverse complement strand
GGACCTCTTCCATTGAGAGTGATTTCTGCAACCGATTTTATGGTACAGCCAATCAGGACGCAGGGCAGCGCAGATGTGACATAGCGTAGAAGCGACTGTGAGACTGTTATTACTGTCACGGGTTGGCTTCGATGTGAGTGGTTGAAGTAGCATGTCAATAGATGACGGACAAGTGGCTTATTCAATCATATGCAAGCATTTTTTTATTAGGCCCAGCCTTCTGAAGCAACACTTCAATGGATCGTTTCCAGATGGATGAATGGAGCTAGGCGGAGCGAAATTCATCTGGCTAGGGTCAGGTTACATTTTTATTGGACTATTTCCAATAAATATGTATCATTCAGAGTATGGAAGTCGTATATGATGATGAACAACAAACGCATGATTTCAGCATATTAATACCTGAGAACTGAGAATGGAAGAGAGCTGGCTTGAATAATAATCTCCTGTTACTGTGAATATTCCATAATACTTGAATAATGATCTCCTGTTAACTGTGAATATTCCAGAATACTGTGACTCTGTGTGTCTGTGAATACTGTGTGGTCAAACAAGTTGTTCATTTTTAATAACATTATTATTCATTTAGCTAATACTAACACTATTTATATGTATATTTTTTTTGGGGGAGGGGGGTGTGTTACCTTTAATTAGATAGCACAGTGAAGATCGACAGGAAGCGGGTGAAAGAGAGGGGGTGGGTATGGATGGACGCTGTAACTTGTGCCCCAGAACCCCCTATTTAGCTGCCACTCATGTCCACTCACAACCTTCAGGTGTTCCATTTGAGAGATCAAATCTCAAATCCCTAACTGCTTGACCACCACCGTCCAGACTCCACCCAGGCAAGGGTCAGGAGGAATTGAGTGCACGATAAACAATCATAGCCGCTGAGCTCCAGATGGGATTTCTTAAGATGCCTCCTAACAGCAGTTCTGTTGTTGTTGTCCTTTGACAGTGGCCCATACCAAGGAGACACACCACCACCCGACGGAGAAGCCTTTGATCCAGTGCTACAAGTGTGGAGAGCTATGCAAGGGAGAGGTGCTGCGGGTGCAGAACAGGCACTTCCACATCAAGTGCTTCACCTGTAAAGGTGAGTGTGTAAGACTTCATAGGTAAAGGGCATCACCAGTAAATGTGTGTGTGTGTGTGTAAGACCTCACAGATAAAATTCTTCACTTGTAGAGGTGAGTGTATAAGACTTCACAGGTAAAATGCTTCACCTGTGAAGGTGAGTGTGTAAGACCTCACAGGTAAAGTGCTTAACCTGTATATGTGTGTGTGTGTGTAAGACCTCACAGAGTGTAAGACCTCACAGGTAAAGTGCTTAACCTGTATATGTGTGTGTGTGTGTAAGACCTCACAGATAAAATTCTTCACTTGTAGAGGTGAGTGTATAAGACTTCACAGGTAAAATGCTTCACCTGTAAAGGTGTGTGTGTAAGACCTCACAGGTACTGTAAAGTGCTTAACCTGTAAATGTGTGTGTGTGTGTAAGACCTCACAGATAAAATTCTTCACTAGTAGACGTGAGTGTATAAGACTTCACAGGTAAAATGCTTCACATGTAAAGGTGAATTTGTAAGACCTCACAGATAAAATTCTTCACTATTAGACGTGAGTGTATAAGACTTCACAGGTAAAATGCTTCACATGTAAAGGTGAATTTGTTAGACCTCACAGATAAAATGGTTCACCTGTAGAGGTGAGTATAAGAGTTGAAAGATAAAGTACTTCACTATAAGAGTTCACATATAAAGTGCTTCACCGTAAGAGTTCACATATAAAGTGCTTTAAAGGAGGCTGTGGTATTCTTTATGGGTAAAGTACTTCACCTGTAAAGGTGAGTGTGTAAGGCTTCACAGATAAAGTAACTCACTTGTACAGGTCAGTGTCAGATATATAATGAAAAACGTCTACTCATGATATTAAATCACAAGTCCATGATTCTGGTAGACTGGGTGAACCCAGATAAACAAATTGCTAACAGGTACGTTTATGCCTTTAATCTGACAGAACAGTGAAGTGAGTGGGAGAGAGAGGTGGGGTGCGATCAGGAAATGACCTGGGTCGGTCTCTAACCCTGTGCTCCATGTAGTATGGGTGCTGTAGCCAGTTGTGCCACAGCACACCCCAATCTGCTGATATTTGACCTCAATCTGTTGATATTTGATCTGTTGATATTTGATGTCAATCTGTTGATATTTAATCTCAATCCGTTGATATTTGATCTGTTGATATTTGATGTCAATCTGTTGATATTTAATCTCAATCAAATTTTCACCCTTACCTTCCATGCTGCTGAAGCAATGTATTGACTGTCATGAGTAGTTGGTCAAATCTGACAAAAAGTTATCACATTTGAACCATGGACTGAATCTTCAATGAGGGTTTTTATCTAGGATTTGAGTGACTTTTCATGTGAGCATCAAAGAAAAATCCCCGTAAACTAATGGGGGAGGTTGTTCCATTGTGATTTGTCACATTTACAGAGTAGATCAAGTTTTAATATGCTGATACCTTGAGGGCTTGATTTGTCAAATACACAAAGACGTATTTTTAGCTACTCTTGATATAAAGTCTACTGAATCTGAACTTTCAAGCCAAAGGTGGACCACCACTACCCCAGTACAGTTATTGATGCAAGTAAATATGTTGTCACAGCATGGATAGCATGTTTGGAATGAGACCAAAACCTTATTGCATTGGACCATATGAAACTTATCACAAATATACAAGAACAGAGCCGTTTTCTCTGATGTTTTGAGTGGTGCATTAATTAATAGTAATCACTGTAATAGGGATAGTAGAAAGCACTTTCATGTGGTTAGTCAGATTGACACGCTCTTGTGTGATTCAAGTGATTATATGTGTCTCTATTTGTGGAAACAACAACATGTGTCAATCAGCAGCTTGACCAGGACATAAGTTCATTATTCTGTTTGCAAACTTATGTGAGATCAGACCCCCTAAAAATAATATATTGTGGCCGATATAATAATAGCTCATTTGTCCAAAGCTTTCCAATTTTAGACTGAGTATAAATATTTCAGCAGTCTGCAGATAGGCCCTCTTACTTCTCCCTCTCCTCCTACTCCTTGCCTCAAGCCAGCCGCAGATTTGCGGACCAGGTCGGCAGAGCTGCTCCTGTTTATTGACCTCAGCTGCTAAGGCTGTTAACGCTAATGTATGGCAGGACCTTTTTTAACACCAATCTAAGTGTGGCCTTGTAGCAGCCACAGTCCCACACACACACACACACACACACACATGCACACACACACACACACACACACATGCACACACACACACACACATGCACACACACACACATGCACACACACACACACACACACACACACACACACACACACACACACACACACACACACACACACACACACACACACACACACACACATGCTAAGATTAGCATCTCTTCGATCCTTACGGTCACAATCTTTAGACTAGGCCCACTGTAGTGAGCGGTGCTACGTTGACTGCAGTGGTTTCTTGTAGTTAAGGTAATGTGGAATAATTTAATAGAATAACCGATGGTGAATATTAATGAACTACAACGTATATGTACATATTATGTTTACAGACACTCCTGTTAAAGATTAGAGCTATTTATGTATTATATTTTATATTGTTTTGCAGTTTAAATTATAGTTTTCATTAGTATATTTTTCATTCGGACCTCGTCCCATAGAAACTGTCATACAGTAACAATAAAAGCTATTTTTGTAAGCAAAGCGTGCCAGGGATGCCTGAAATAGAAGCCTCTTTCCTGCCCAGCATTTGATAAGATGTCTCTGATGGTGGTGTAACAGAATTAATTTGCTTCCAGTGTGAGCGCCAAATCTCATCATGTTGGGCAAGCCACCGTCCACATCCAATTAAACCTTATTCTTGCCCTGCTCTGACTTTGCAAACTCAATCGGACATTTGGCAATCACTGGCATAAACCTGATTTGCCATTACGGAAAATTGAAAATGGGATGTTCTGCGTCCGTTTTGGGACATAAATTGATAATGATATTGCATGGATTTGTGCAGATAGCGTATTTCCAAATTCGCTTACAAAAGAACATCAGAACTTTTATTGTCAATATGCTACATACACTCCCAGCGAGCTTGCTCTTAACTCCCAAATCCCCATATGACCAATCAGAAACCTCTGCCTGTCTTGATTAGACTGAGGCAAAGAACGCAGTGTACAGTGTACAGAGGCTGTTGTTTGGTTCATCACTGCACTGTGTATGTGTGTGTGTGTGTGTGTGTGTGTGTGTGTGTGTGTGTGTGTGTGTGTGTGTGTGTGTGGGACTGTGGCTGCTACAAGGCCACACTTAGATTGGTGTTAAAAAAGGCCCTGCATACATTAGCGTTAACAGCCTTAGCAGCTGAGGTCAATAGGAGCAGCTTTGCAGACCCGGTCCGCAAATCTGTCTTTAAAGGGACACCAGCCTGATGCTTTTTCTCTACGAAACTCCCCCTCGCTCGGTCTGAAGCTCTTTTCCTTTTCTTTGCATCTTCTGTCAAGGGTTTTCGCTGCTTCTTCGCCAGCTCTGCCATTATACACACGTTTGCAACAATCGCTAGCGTTTCATTAGCCTGCCTCTGTGCTGTGGATGCAGGATGTAAACTGATCCTGCTTCGGTCGGCGGTTACGATACACTGAACGGGCAAGCGGGATATTCTTCCTACAGGCAGTAGGGGCGGGCGAGAGAGCCTTCATTCACCCTGTAATGAGTCATTTAACCATATACTGACTTACGAAGATGAGTAATTAACATGAAAACGTTGCCTGGTGTCCCTTTAACTACAAGAAACCACTACAGTCAACTAGGGATGTAACGATATGAAAATTTAACCTCACGGTCATAGTGACCAAAATGATCACGGTTTTCGGTATTATCGCGGTATTTTTAAAAGTGTGTTCAATATGTTCACAAAAGGACTAAAAGGCCTGCACAAGCTGAAATAGTTTCAAAAAGTGTGACAGCATTTACTATTACTAAATATAGGCAAAACCTTATCAAAAGTGCAAAATTTAACCACGCTCATAGAGGGGGTGCTGAGGGAGGTTAAAAAAATTGTTACTGAGTAGATGTGATTCTTTTATTCTGGTGCATTTTAAGGTGGCCTATTGCTACGGGAGAAGGGCATATTTTCATTCACATTCATAGGCCTACATCCTGAATGTGAATGAAAATATGCCCTCCACAAACAAACCTGGCTGAGCTGAGCATTCTTAATTCATAGCATAACGTTACCGTGGCATTGTGTTGTCCCGTTCACTTTTTCCTTGGTCATGTTTAATTGGCTTTGTGCCACAATTAAATCCATCAAGTAGATAACAGAATCAGTAGGGTACCAGTTTTGTTTTATTGTACCAGGCCTACTGTATGTCAAAAGCAGGCTTGGATGAAGCTGGGAAGGATTAAACACGCGGTTTTCACACCGTGGTAATCATCTGTGATAATCATGATATTTGAAATGAAAACAGTAATTGTTATCGTCAACATTTTTATCGCGGTTTACCATTATACCGGTAATCGTTACATCCCTACAGTCAACATAGCACTGCACAACACCGCTCACTACAGTGGGCCTAGTCCAAAGACACGTGTGTGTGTGTGTGTGTGTGTGTGTGTGTGTGTGTGTGTGTGTGTGTGTGTGTGTGTGTGTGTGTGTGTGTGTGTGTGTGTGTCCAGGCTCCAGATTCAAGAAGGGACTGGTGCCTGCTGTCTGTCTGACTGTCAGCCTGTCAGAGGTCTTAAAAGGCCGTCTTTTATCCCACTGGATGTGTCCAGATTCTATTTTAAATCCACAAAGCCAGAAGACAAAGGGCAAATTGATGCTAATTGGATCACCTGCATCGGCACAAGTTGGCTGTTGTTAGTTACCCATGCATGTGTTGACAAAAGTTAGAGTAAGTTTCTGAAATACTCTATGATAACTCTATGATTTGTGGGTAATAAATGGATTCATGCCCGGCAAGCTTCAGCACATTGAAAACATTAGAAATATGTGGAATATTTTGCAAAAATATATATATTTTTTGAAATTTAAAACTGAGAAATACAGAACAAAGACTGAGAAATACCTTGTGATGTCACATATTTGGTCAGAAATGTTGTGACATTTAGGACTTTTTGTGTGTAGGCCTAAAGTTTTTAATTGAAAAAGAAATATAACCATATGTTGTGTCAATCACGTTTACACACGACTCCAAACCTTTCATTTGATTTTCTGCATTTTTCCATAATTTTTCGTAAACGTGAACCCACTACTTGGATTAGATAGAGTACAGCGGGATGTGTGCTGATCTTCAGACGTGATGGACACAGGATCTTTGCTCTGTTTCAGCTGTATTATCATTTGCTCTCTGAGCCGATAAGAATGGATGTCAGTTGTGCATTGTAAGAATGGATGTCAGTTGTGCATTGTAAGAATGGATGTCAGTTGTGCATTGTCTGGGGTCTGTGTGTTTATTATAGTGAAATGAAGTGTAAGTGGAGTTTGTATCTGTATCTGTAGCCAGACTTTAGAATTTGTTATACTGCTGCAGTTAACAGCCTCTCTGTGGGGAAAAACAGAGACTCCCAACATCCTGTAGAAGGGAGGTTCATTAACTGTATCAACATACAGTACCCTGTGTCCATTTCAGTCACACGGCATGCTGTGTATTTATGGTGCTATTTAAGCCTGAAATGGCTGAATGAGTTTATCAGGACAAAAAGGACTACATTTGACACTGAGCAATACTGTATCTGCATCTCACTCATGCGCTGCATTACTGGAAAAGCATTACATCTCCACTCGCTGACTAAAACAGAATCTATCCTTGGTCAGGATGCTTGGATCAATGAGCAGGGGAGAAAGAGCAATTCTCTGCTGTTGCTTCCTGTAACTCACCGGGTTCCTCCTTGCATAATGCACAGACAGCACAGAGGGATATTGATTCCCTGAGAAACAGAACATCCCTTCATCTCAGATGATGTGTCTCGCTGCTATTTAAACACCCGCCGGTAACTTTGTCCGCAACATGTGATTGGGATGTTGATGAAAGTCATCCATTCAGATCTGTCTGTGTATGTTTTTTGTGTGCATGTATGTGTGTGTGTGTGTGTTTGTGTTTTTTGCGTCTGTGTGTAATACAACTGTAGAAGTCTTTGTTTACATCTTGGTGTTTTTGTCGATATCATTATGGCAGACGGTTCTCAGAGATTTGGCCCAGCGTCAAACAAAAGGGCTGCTGCAGTTTGCTAGCATGACTTAGGCGCTTAGCTGGAACAGGCCTGCAGACAGAAGAGCCGTGAGATGCTGCGCTGGGTGTCGGTTACATAACGGTTCCCTGCAGTTCAAGAGCACCAGACAAGCCTGTGGCTCACTGAGCTAGTTTTCCAACACTGGCTGCGCAACTCTCTCAATGAGGCTGGACACCACTTGTGGTACCAGCTGTGCTATACATATATTGAGGTTTATGCTTTCAGGTGTAATGTCCGTAGTGTTTAGGTCCGAATTTAGTCTCTGTGATGTTCTGGTGTGTCGTTAAAGAGATGTACAAAATGTAGTGGACAGCTTGGTCAAGTCATATGAAGTGGAAATTATTTTTACAGGATGTGTTACACACTTAAAATGGATTACAGGAAGACATTTCTCTGAAGAATGACTCATCGTGTGATGCTAAAAGCAGTGCTGGAAACGGAGCCAAACCCTGTTATTTCTGTGTGGGTCTTGGCATGCTGGTTTGACCGGTGTTCTTGCACACGGCAGACTAGTATTCTAAAGCTATTTTTGGCAAAGGTTAGATTCAATGAATGTAAGAAATAGTGGACAGCATATGCTCTGTCAAAAGTGAAGCCACCATAAGATGCTAAAAAATGGCACAGATGTAAACAAAAATGTTCAGTAGTGAGCAGTCCTCGCTTCAATTGTGCCAATATGACCTTACATGGCCATCCATTTTGGCTTAATATCTTTAGAATGTAAGTGTATGATGCCATGCTGTTCAGATAAGACTTAACACAAGACACATGCTCAGGTTAGACTAGTGTTCTAATGGTTATACCAGTGTCCTAGTGCTCAGGTTAGACTAGTGTTCTAGTGGTTAGACTAGTGTTCTAGTGTTCAGGTTAGACTAGTGTCCTAGTGTTCAGGTTAGACTAGTGTTCTAGTGGTTAGACTAGTGTCCTAGTGCTCAGGTTAGACTAGTGTTCTAATGGTTAGGCTAGTGTCCTAGTGCTCAGGTTAGACTAGTGTTCTAATGGTTAGACTAGTGTTCTAGTGTTCAGGTTTGACTAGTGTTCCAGTGGTTAGACTAGTGTCCTAGTGCTCAGGATTGACTAGTGTTCTAATGGTTAGACTAGTGTTCTAGTGTTCAGGTTAGACTAGTGTCCTAGTGCTCAGTTTAGACTAGTGTTCAGGTTAGACTAGTGTTCTAGTGTTCAGGTTAGACTAGTGTCCTAGTGCTCAGGTTAAACCAGTGTTCTAGTGGTTAGACTAGTGTTCTAGTGGTTACACGAGTGTTCTAGTGCTCAGGATAGACTAGTGTTCTAATGGTTAGACTAGTATAAGTAAGTATAAGTATAAGTATATATACTCTTTGTGTCCTTAGTGTCCTAGTGCTCAGGTTAGACTAGTGTTCTAATGGTTAGAGTAGTGTTCTGATGGTTAGACTAGTGTTCTGATGGTTACTTGTGTCCTAGTGCTCAGGATAGACTTATGTTCTAGTGTTCAGGTTAGACTAGTGTCCTAGTGCTCAGGATAGACTTGTGTCCTAGTGTTCAGGTTAGACTAGTGTTCTGATGGTTACTTGTGTCCTAGTGCTCAGGATAGACTTGTGTTCTAGTGTTCAGGATAGACTTGTGTTCTAGTGTTCAGGTTAGACTAGTGTCCTAGTGCTCAGCTTGGACTGCACTCTTAAAACTAATGTGTTGAAAACACAACTTGTTGTTCAGATACGGACAACACATTTGTTTTAAAGGGACACTAGGCAACGTTTTTATGTAAGTCGGTATATGGTTAAATGACTCATTACAGGGCGAATGAAGACTCTCTCGCCCGCCCCTACTGCCTGTAGGAAGAATATCCCGCTTGCAAGTTCGGTGTATCCGACCCGCCGACCTTCAGTCTCACAAAGTCTCAGACATCCTGCATCCTCAGCACAGAGGCAGGCTAACGAAACACTAGCGATTGTTGCAAACGTGTGTATAATGGCAGAGCCAGCGAAGAAGCAATGAAAACCCTTGACGGAAGATGCAAAGAAAAGGAAAAGAGCTTCAGACCGAGCGAGGGCTCGCACACGTATCGATGCGTACAGACGCTAGGGGGAGCTTTGTAGAGAAACAGCATCAGGCTTGCCTGGTGTCCCTTTAAGAGTGTAGTGTTCTAATGGTTAGACCAGTGTCCTAGTGCTTAGGATAGACTAGTGTTCTAGTGCTCAGCTTACTGTAGACTAGTGTCCTAGTGCTCAGGTTAGACTATTGTCCTAGTGCTCAAGTTAGACTAGTGTCCAGTGGTTGGACTAGTGTATGAGTGCTTGTGCCCCATCTGCTGTCAGATCTTGAGTCTTGAACTGAGTCAAGAACTGACAGTTCAACACCTGTTGTTACAGTACATATACAGTATAATGTTTGATTTTGTATGAAAACTGTGGCGTGTTGTGGAATATTTTCCTTATGTCTTCACCCAAACAGTTGAGTAGCGGGTTTGGTAGATTTCCCTTGAACAAAATAAATGTTTATGGAAATATTGCCTACAGTTACATATACAGTATGCTGCAGTCAGAGGCGAACATCCCGGTTCCAGAAAGTAAAAGTCCTGCCATATATTTGTTCTACCTGTGCACTTAACACAGGTGATATCACTGGTCGCTGGTTAACTAAATGGTTGGATCAAATACTTGGCAGGACTATAACTTTCTGAACCCCGGATGTCCGCCTCTGACTGACTGTTCAAAACTTTGGGGTGACTTACACATTTCCATTCTACTCCATTAAGGACAGAATGCCAGCTGACTGCTTCTCCCCTACATGGTGTTTGCAGCTGTGGTTTGGGTCACTGTCCTCCTTTTTGGCTGGAATTGGCTCTAATCAAGCACCATCCACAGGGTGTGGCATTGCATTGCAAACTGGAGGGACAGCTGTCTTTCTCTAAGATTCCTCATATCCTGTAGACATTTCCCACTCTGAGTCTAATGACTGTTGTGATGTGCTTTCTGTTGTATTCCATGTGTTCAGTTCAACTCTGATCGGTGTACGTGTGTCTGGTGACTTTTGTGTGTGTGTGTGTGTGTGTGTGTGTGTGTGTGTGTGTGTGTGTGTGTGTGTGTGTGTGTGCAGTGTGTGGCTGTGACCTGGCCCAGGGCGGCTTCTTTGTGAAGAATGGAGACTACCTGTGCACTCTGGACTACCAGCGTATCCATGGCACCCGCTGCAACAGCTGTGGCGACTTTGTGGAGGGAGAGGTGGTCACAGCGCTGGGGAAGACATACCACCCCAGCTGCTTTGTCTGCACCATCTGCAAGTAATGACACACACACACACACACACACACAGGGAACCAGAATCTAATCACACTCACTCACACAGCACATGCCAACACTACAAAGATGTCATTACAAGCATTAAAAAATAAAAATATGAAATTATGTTCATAGCCTTATACACAAAATTGGTCCCAGAGGTCTTGTATTACAGTAATGGGTGTGAATATCTTGTCCATATGGTACGTAGGCCTACAGCATAGTGGTATGGGCAAACAGCAGACATAAAGGATTGACAGAAAGGGGAGATAGATAGTTAAACAGATAGTTGAGATAGCTATTTAATTTCAATTTCAATTTACAGTTTTTCTCAGTCGCTTTGGTGCTTTTCTCAGATCAAAATGAAAATTCTCATGACTATTAGTTCAACCTCCACAACATTTAGTCATTTGTGCACATCATAGTAGCAATTTCTCCTTCCTCTGAACAAATTGCAAATGCTTTTGAACATGTATCAGTTGCTTTGTTATGTCAGTCAAAATGAACTATACTTATGGATGCTGAATAGTCGTTCCCAATAAAACTAATAGTCTTCATTTCATTGCTTGAGTCATTACATACAAAATTGGCTAACTAGTTATCAAATTCAGAATCAAAGTCACAATGCTGTAGAATTGCAAAAGCATATACAGTAAAACTGTGAAACGTACATATTCAGTGTCTTGTACTCACTTACTCCCCTAACTACAGCAATTTGTAACTTTACTGTAGTTTTCAAATGGCTGTACAAGTACTGAATAGTGCTGTCTTGAACATTTTCAGGTAGTGTCACCGAGTTCTGACCTTTTTTTGAATGGAAAAACACTAAGAACATAAACTTTCGTAATGAAAACATGACAAAGCCATTTGACTATCTTGTTCATAAACGACTATCTTGTTCATAAACAGTTTCCACTAATTCTTTTGAGAAAGTGCTGTGCAAATGTTACTGTAATAGTGATGTGAGAAAAGCACCAAAGCAACAGGTTAAAAACTGTAATTTTTTGCAGTTTCCACTAATTCTTTTGAGAAATGTCTCATAAGTGCTGTGCAAATGTTAGACAATCAGTGATGTGAGAAAAGGCCCATGGGTAACAACTGAGAAAAAACTGTAGAATTGGAGATACATATAGGAAGCAAAACATTACACATGTCTCATGACTTTTACAGGGTGTGACCAATCTGAGAAGGGTCAGGCCCATGAATAACAAGGTCTAAAAACATGATAAATTGCATACATATAGGAAGATGTAGAGCTGATAGAACATGGTGTTTGACCCATCTGCCTAGGGTCAGTTACAGAATAGTAAGGTTGGAGAGATAGATAGATAATTTGACAGATAGTAAAAGTGATAGTTAGTTATACAGATAGTTGGGATTACTATTTAGTTAGACAGATAGTTGAGACAGATGGATAGATATATAGATAGTTGAGAAAGATAGATAGATAGATATCTAGATAGTTTGACAGATAGTTGAGATAGATAGATATATAGAGATAGATAGTTAGACAGATAGTTGAGATAGATAGATAGATAGATAGATAGTCGAGATAAATAGATAGATAGATAGATAGATAGATAGATAGATAGATAGATAGATAGATAGTTGAGATAGATAGATAGATAGATAGTTAGACAGATAGTCGAGATAGATAGATAGATTGATCGTGCACTTTTCCTCACAGACGACCGTTTCCAGCGGGGGACAGAGTCACCTTCAATGGCAAGGACTGCCTGTGTCAGAACTGCATCCAGCCCATGTCGCCTGGGCCCAAGGACTTCACAGGATCCAGTGGTAGGACTCACTCCTCAACTCTTGCACGTAGAAATCATGGATCTATGGAAATTACTGCGTGTTTTACAGTTAAAGGTAAACTATGCAGTATTGGCCTTACTGTTTTCTCGGTTTTTGCTTCTTTTTCGCTGGCTCTGTCATGACAAATGTCTGAGAAACGCCATCGCTACCTTTTTCTAGCCGGTGCCTGGAATGTGTGTGTATTTGAATGCAGTAAAGCAACTCGTTATACTTCCTGACACTGAGACCGTCGGCCCGCCGGCGCACTGTTGCAAGGGTGGTTTTTCCGTTCACAGGCGCTAGGGGGAAGCGAGACGGCCACCATTCAACCCGAAAAAAGTCATATAACCATTCCAATGACTCTGAAGCTGTTAAATGAAGGCAAATTAAGCTAAAAACTTGCATATTAAGCTAAAAAACCTGCATAGTGTGTCTTTAAGTGTCCCAATGTGATATGCTAATGGGGAGGATCTGAACTTGCTATGGTTCTTTGGTTCTGATAAATGGTTCCCTGTAGGCTCAGGGTTCCTTGTCTTTGCTGCCTTCAAACTGTATTCAATGGTGAAAGCCCATATAGAGCTACATGGGGCCAAATGCCATGTTGGAAAATGTATAACTCATTGTTTAAGCGTTCACTGTTCATTCAGTTATGACTAAACATATGACTAAACAATATTATCGGTAACACTTTACAGTAAGGGTACATGAATTATCATGAATTCACACATGAATTAATTCATGATTTATGTATTACTTTATTCCTTAATATATCATGAATCTTCATGAATTTACATGAATTCATAGTCTGTCATTCATGACCTCATACATGAACAACACATCAACTAAAGCATTAAGTATGGTGGGCACATCATTATGATATTTTGAGAATGATCATAATGACTTCTTTTTCTGCCAAAAATGTAGTCATCACTACTCAAATTCTGATTTTAACACAACTTGCAGTTCTCTAAACACATCCCATTGTTCACACTTTAGTTGAGGGGCCACAAACATGATGAACTCTTGGGTAATTACCCTGACATTCATGTAATCATGATGATCATGCTTAAGAAATCATAAATCATAATGATAGACCCACCGTACCTGATGCTTTAGTTGATGTGTTGTTCATGCATGAGATCATTAATGAGAGACTATGAACTCATGTCGATTCCTGATGATTCATAAGATATAAAGGAATGAAGTAGTGCATAAATCATGAATTAATTCATGCATGAATTCATGATAATTCATGTACCCTTACCGTAAAGTGTTACCATATTATCTGTGCATAACCATTCATAGACCTGTTTTAAATGATCTCTTGATATAGAAGTGGAATGGACCCTGCACTGATCATTGGTTTGAATTGTGTTTTGTTGTGGTGTACTCAAAAGTCTAAAATATCAATGCAAATTGATGTGTAGTCCCTGTCACTTTAAAGTATGTACATGTATGTCATTGGGATAGCTTGAATTGGTGCGCAGTCGCCATTACATTTTTGGATTTACTAGTGGTTTGGTTTTTAGATTTACTAGTGGTTTGGTTTTTAGATTTACTAGTAGTTAGTTTTTTTGGATTTACTAGTGGTTTGGTTTGGTTAGCTTGTGAGACGGGACATCTGGAAAAGGCCTGCTCCCCCCACACACATACACACACACAGACACACACACACACACACACACACATACACACACACACACACACACACACACACACACACACACACACACACACACACACACACACACACACACACACACACACACATGCCAACACTTCACACACAGCATGCCTTCTTCAAAGATGGAAGTCCAAGATATGCAGGAACATCATCCCTGCATTTCTCCTTTCCCCCATTTCTGAAAATTCCTTTTTTATGTTGTTGACCTATATTACATAGATACAGTAATGTAAAATAGATATTATGTGAACATCCTATTCCTTTTTTACATTCTAATTCCTTATTATGTATATCTTTAAATGCAACTGTAATTTGCATTTATTTTAGTTTCGTGTGCCATGTCACTGCACAGCCCAGGACCAACTTGGGTTTTTTGGTGTAGCCGTAACATTTTCCAAATCTGCTGTTACGAATTGCGTCGCTTTGGATTAAAGTGTCTGCTAAATGCCAGTCAACTTTACCTTTAGCCACAGAAATAGCGCATATCGCTATAGAAACACAAGAGATAGAGACAAAAGATATCTGGGTCTTAGTTTCGAATGTGAAGATGTGAAGTGTCATGTATGCCCAAGTGCATTTGCTATTTAAGACTCTCCGTTTCTTTTGCACAGTTTCCAATGGAACTGTGTAAATAATAAAATAAATAATTTTATTTTACAAAAAAATGTAAATAATTCAAGGTGTAAAAAAGGGAAGGCAGCAGCCATTTTGCTTTTAATGCCTCTCTTGACATTTTTGTAGTGTTCCCTGGTCAATATTATTTATTTACCTTTCGAGGCTAGCAAAGCTGCTAGGAGAGAGCGATCCATCAGAGAGGAGATAGATTTGAAATATATCACTGGACAGCACTATTAGACAAACTGACATGGCAATGTGCTATTTCATTTCTACAATAAACTGTCAGCTGTAAATCAAAATGTAACTGGATTGCTGATGGACTGGGCAATCCCACAATCCACTCAGCGGGAGCATGTCCAATTTAAGA